>NW_017300325.1:69241-71058 GCF_001594075.2 Trachymyrmex cornetzi
AAAGCCGCGCGACGTCTGCTCGAGGAGCTGCAACGTCACGATGGAACAGGGTCGCGGACTGTATCTCGCTCGCCACAAGTATGGACGCGGACAGGGCGTAGCAGTAAAGAAAAAAAAAACGCCAAAGATACGATAAAAATGCCCTCGGGTGCAACTGCCAACGTGCAATTGGACATGCTTGCGAGACGTATGCGCGTACCGTTCTTTAGAGGTGTTTTCATGCGTAACGCGTTACCGACGAGCGGCGTTCGTCGAAACGAAAGCGGTATCGTGAATCTGGATGATGCGACGGGACCTGGTACTCACTGGGTAGCGTACGCGAAGAGAAACAACCGCGTCGTGTACTTCGACAGCTTTGGTAATCTCCGACCGCCCAAGGAACTGGTGCGATATTTCGGGAACGGTGCTACGACGATAGAGTACAATCGCACGTCCTATCAGACGTACGATCAGAGCTTCTACGGACAGATGTGAAACCTGTGGTTTCTACGAACGGTCGACGTTCGTGAATTTAAAAAGCTCGACGAGGTGCCGTGAAATCTCATTATTGGTCGAACGCTTTTCCCGTCATGTCGTTGACACTTACACTGAGCGGGAAAAGCAGTCTCCTCGCGGCGAACTACTTCCCCGCCATAGATTTGAGTGACGGTGATTACGAGCTCGGTCTGATGATTTTTGAAACTTATCGCACGATACCGAACGTAAACGAATCAAACAATAAATTTTATTTCGACAAAGACGACGCAGAAATTACAATTCCCGAAGATTCGTACGAAGTACGAGACATAATTGAATTTTTGAAACGTACGATTTTGTGTTCACACCGCGACGCGCTTGAAACCGCTGACATAGTGCTTTTGCAACTACATGACAATAGCAACTATAACACCGATGATGACGACGATGGCGGAATATCCGATAACAATCCGCGCAAACTACAACACGATGAGATGCGAGGTTAGATGCGCCTACAGAATAAACTTTGGCAAGCTCAACAGCATTGGATCGCTGCTGGGATCCTCGTCGAAGCGTATACTGCAATCGCGCACTGAGAGAAAGGATTTTGTTAATTTAACAAGCCACCAGTACCTTTAACCGGTGATCGGTAAATATGTAACAACAAATTATGTTGTTGTGATTGCTGCTAGTCTGCAGGTGTACACACGATACACGAATTTTCACCGAGCGTACCACCGGGATATAAGATATCGGAAAGGCCCGCGCAGATCATTTACTTGCCGATCACCGCACGGAGCATTACGGATCTAACGATACGCGTCGTCGACCAGAACGGACAATTGCTCGATTTTCGCGGAGAGGAGATCACAGTCAGATTGCACGTGCGACAGCGACAGCGATAACGGGAGCGTGAGATGCATGTATTGAACGGAGCGGAGCGCACGCAGAGAGATAACGAATTCATTACAAGGCCGGTGACGTCACAGCTCGATAACACTCGCTCATCCGGCTGCATCAGCAAGAAGAAGCTTAGCGCGTCGAACGTTAAATTTTTACAATCTTTGGGGTTCGCGGTGCGCAACTTTTGAAATGATTGATATCTTGAATATTACCGGTGAGCCGATCTTTGACGATCGCATCGTTAAGATCGAGACTCACACGTACAACCCGTTCGCCAATACAACTTTCGGAAACATCGATGAAATAAGAATACCAATACAGCAACAGGATTTGTACACGTTGCCGTGTGAAAGGAAGATTTTACGTCGAAGGAAGATTGACGGTGAAAAAGAAAAACGATCAGACGCCAACGACGCTTGTAAATAATTGCGTGGCGTTTATGTTTGATGAAATTCGAT
>NW_017300325.1:71565-75071 GCF_001594075.2 Trachymyrmex cornetzi
TGGATGGAACACTAGATCCGACACGGAGGAAGGACACTATAATTTTTGCGTACCGCTCAGCATGCTGTTGGGTTTTTGCGAAGATTACAAACGCTTGATTGTCAACGCTCGCCACGAATTGATTTTGATACGAGCGCGCAACGATAACAATTGCTTGGAAAATCCTGTGACGGAGTCTGAAATTGAATTATTTAAAGTACAGTGACGGATGCCTCACGTTGCGTTAAACGAGATCAATAAAATATCAATGCTTGGAAAGCGGTCGTTATCTGAGCATGAGTTTTCGCTCGCGGGATCTGTACGAGTATCCTCTGTTACAGAATACGACAAAACATTTATGGGCTGTCAAAACGGCGATTCAGCTTGAGAAACCGCGATAGGTTATCTTTGCTCTGCAAACTGGTCGAAAAAATGTTATGTCACAAAATGGTAGCGTGTTCGACTATTGTAACTTGAGTAACGTGAAACTTTATTTAAATTCAACGTTTTATCCGTACGACGATTTAAATCTGGATTTTGGCAAAAAGAGATACGCCGTCCTGTTTGATATGTACGCTCGTTTTCGTAGAGCGTATTATGGAAACGATTGCTTCGAAACGCTACTCAACGTGCTCTCATTTACCGAGGAAGGACCTTTTGTAGTCATTGACTGTTCGCGACAAAACGAATCCGTCAAGGGTGCCACTGTGGACGTGCGTATAGAATTTGACTGCAAGGAGAATGTACCTGCAAATACTACAGCCTATTGTCTCATCATACACGATCGCGTGGTTCAGTACAATCCGTTGACCAACGTTGTGCGTAAAATCACCTAAGTGCATTCTCCGACACGCTATAAAATATACGATTCATCGAAATCGATCGCAGTCTAGAAAAATCGTTCGCCATGACCGTACCAACGTTTGTGGATCTGCAAGGATTTATCGTTGGAAAGAAATTTATCGTGAAGGAAGTGACGGTGTTAAGAAAAGGAGCCATTCTCTCTCATTACATTTTTACATGTCATATGCCATGGAGTTTCTTGACAAAATCGGAAAAGTATTGCGCTTCCTGGCTAAGTGCTTATCACCATGGATTGCAATGGGAAGACGGGATGATCCCGTACACCATGGTGAAACGCCTGATTACAATGGCTGTAATTGGTGTGGAAGAGAATGATGACAATAAGTCTCTCATATACGTTAAAGGACGTGAAAAACGCGAATGGCTGGCTGATGTACTCGATAACGACAAATTGACCATTGAGACCTTAGATGCTGATTACAAAGATATAGATTCTTTACATAATCTAGATGTTACCAATACCATGCGATGTGGAAAACATATTAAGAGTTGTGCGTTACAAAATGTATTTAAAATACATAACTGGTGGTCACAACGCCAAAAAAAAATGTATCAAGTTTAAAGAATAAAATGAGATTTTTTTTTTAATACGTTTTAGATTTTTTTTGCTTTCCCTTCCTTTGTAATATATAAACGTATATATAAACGTATGTATTAACGTATATATAAACGTATGTACGTATCAATGTATGTAAAAACGTACGTATAAACGTATGTAAAAAAACGTATATATAAACGTATGTCCGTATAAACGTATGTAAAAAAACGTATGTATAAACGTATGTATAAACGTATGTATGTATGTATGTATGTATGAACGTACGTATAAACGTATGTGAAAACGTATGTATAAACGTATGTATGTATAAACGTATGTAAAAAACGTATGTATGAACGTATGTATAAACGTATGTATATACGTATGTATAAACGTATATATAAACGTATGTATGAACGTACATATAAACGTATGCAAAAAAAGGTATATATAAACGTATGTATGTATAAACGTATGTAAAAAAAACGTATGTACGTATAAACGTATGTATAAACGTATGTATGTATGTATGTATGTATGTATGTACGTATGTAAGTATAAACGTATGTATAAACGTATTTATATATGAACGTACGTATAAACGTATGTAAAAACGTATGTATAAACGTATGTACGTATAAACGTATGTAAAAAACGTATGTATAAACGTATGTATAAACATATGTATAAACGTATGTATAAACGTATGTATGAACGTATGTATGAACGTATGTATAAACGTATGTATAAACGTATGTATAAACGTATGTATGTATAAACGTATGTATGTATAAACATATGTATAAAGGTATGTATGAACGTATGTATAAACGTATGTATGTATGTATGTATGTATGTATGTATGTATGTATAAACGTATGTATGTATGTATAAACGTGTTGCGACACGTTTGAAATTCTTGGAAAGGGGGGGACGGCCTGCCCCTTCTTCAATTTTAGAAGGAACACTAAATACTAAGTATCACAATTTACGAGAATGTGATCTGTCTTGCGATACCCGCTTGTACGAAAGGTCCAACAGCAGCAGCAGCAGCAGCAGCAACAGCAATGTACTCCGCTGTAGGAAGCAACACACGAAAAAATTATTACGTTCCACTTCAGAATAATGATGAAACTCCATCATTTACGAAAAGATGTGCCAAGTAAGTTTAAGAATCCTCCATTTTTATACTTTTTCAAATTAACTATTTAATTAATTATTTAATATTTATTTTATATTTTTCTATGACGCGCCCGTGCGTCGTGCGGTTCGCATACTAGGCAGGAAATACGCATTGACATACGGGATACAAATTTCTAGGAATTGGTATTAACGTTGGCCCACCGAGCTACGTGGAGATTGCGATAGGAGATAATCGTGGAAATGAATTAATACTATCTATCGAAACATGGAAAGGACTCTATGAACAACGTTGGAACATTTAAAACTGCCTTCGGAATCACTGCAAGGGCAATTCTATTACCGTTGGACCGCTGACTGTGCGATTCAGTACGATTGAAAATGCTAAAATTGTATGCTTGGAATCATCCGACGTATGTTTAATGATGATTGAATCAATAATATTGTTTATGTTCAACTTAGATGAATGCATTGAATTAGCATTTGATCAATTGGTTGGTATCGTCGAGAAAGTCGATACAAAGTTTACACGATTCTCAAATATCTCATCCACTGTAACGGATGCTAAAGATATACCAAATGTAATATGCGCTAACGATTACTTTGATAAAAATCAGCTCCTCGACTGCGAACTGTTAGCTGTAGTTTTTTGTGCGTAAGAAAAAAATTATGTAAAAGAAATGTAAATAAAAAAAATTGTTAATCTAAAAATTATGATGTAATTTCTTCACACATACATATGTATCACACACATATATATGGGGCATTCTTTGCCAAATCGATCAAGCCTCCGTCCAAAATTGATATGGACGGATTTCAACGTTTGACCCCGGAAAATGTTCGCCTTGAAAAGAGCTTTTAAATGAACCGTGGTCTTTTCGAAAATTCAAAATGGTGTCGCTGTATAACTTCGAAAGAGAAAAAAATAATTTAATTTTTAACTTATAACGCGCAAAAAATGTATGATAGCGTAGATTAAAAAATG
>NW_017300325.1:75137-78146 GCF_001594075.2 Trachymyrmex cornetzi
AGCGTTTGAATATCTTTTGATTATCAAAGTCTTTGAATCTTTGATAGTGAATGAATGATTCTTTAGAATTTTGGGTACACGCGGCGCTTTACAAAATCTCTTATTTAAGTGTCTCATTGATTTATTGTGATCAAACTTACTGAAATAGAATATTTTAATATTTTCGAAATGAGTATTTGCCCAATGAAATAGAGCTTCAGGTGTCAAAATAGCTTCTGTCGGTTTTTGTAGGAGACTTACTCGATAAGCTTCTCGCTTGAAAATAGCCCCTAAACCGTCATATCCGCTCTTACCGTGTGCAGTAACACAGTAATGCCATTCCGCGTCCAGTTCGAAATCTTCTTTATGGTTGAGCAGATTAGCGATTTGGAACCGATTTTTAAAATGCTGCTTTGCACCGTCTGTCATGTATATAAATAAGTTTTTTGACTTTCTTAACAGTTGTCCTTATTTCTGGAAGAAGTTGTTTCTGGATTGTGTATACGGCAGAAGTATCATTATTTGCGCGTTATAAGTTAAAAATTAAATTATTTTTTTCTCTTTCAAAGTTATACAGCGACACCATTTTGAATTTTCGAAAAGACCACGGTTCATTTAAAAGCTCTTTTCAAGACAAACATTTTCCGGGGTCAAACGTTGAAATCCGTCCATATCAATTTTGGACAGAGGCTTGATCGATTTGGCAAAGAATGCCCCATATGTATATGACTTTATTTTACTACCCATCCTTTGCCCTAGTAAAAGAAAAAGAAAAGAACACAACGTATTGTGAAAACTAAGTTATAAAAAGACAAAAGGAAAAAGAGGTTCTCGTACTTTTATGGGCGGGTGGCGGCGGCCCACGGCAGCCCGCAATGCATTTTTGGGGTGGTCGCGGGGTCGCAGCAGCGACCGGGGGACCTCCTCCGCGCTCTAGCTACATAGAGTTAGAACTCGCCTACTATACCTACTCTCCATAATTATGAAACTTGGTTGTATTTAGGTATTTAAAGTAATTAATAAACGTTGTTTCTATAAAAATTATATTACGCTATATCTTGGTCGAAAAACGGTTGGAGCATATACTCTTTGTAACACTTTTCGTTCTATAACTATTTGTTTTTTTGTTCATGGCAATATTTTCTTTTTTTGTCATGTTTTTTGTTGTCTTGTACGTGACTGCAGTCAAAATCTTACTGTCATTCCGCATGACGTCATACCCCCGCCACCGAAGAATCCCCGCGCTACGCTTCCCCTCGCCAACGAGTATCCCCCGCACCCCGCGCTCCCCTCTAGCCCCATGGCTTAGAACCCGCTTATTATACCTACTTAGGACTTCAAAAAATCTATCTAACTGAAGATAAAAGGACCTTGGGTGGAATCTGCAAGGTCATATGAAGGACAAGTTGAATTTTTTTGACAGCCCCCTCTCTTTTTATTACATAGCTTACTTCAAGGGCTTTTCGAAACATACTATAATAAAATATTTTTTCATTAAATACTTTTGGAGTTATAAGGCTTGAAAGTTACAGTATCGCCGACATTAGCATTACGAAAGGTATTCGACGGATTGCTAAATCGTCTTGAATATTGTTCAGAATCATGTCCTGCATAACATTTGTTAAGATCAAGGCCATTGGAGATTATCTCTCTTATTTTCGTTTTTGCACTAAAAATTCATTTTTACGTAAAAATGAAAATAAGAAGTATAATCTCCATTGGCCTTGATTTTGACAAATGTTATCCAAAATATGATCCTGAACGATATTTAACAGGTTTCAGCCGTCAGTCGGACACCTTGCGTAATGCTAATGCCGACGTTACTGTCTTACTTTCATGCCTTATAACTCCAAAAGTACTTCATGAAAAATTATTTTATTATAGTGTTTTAGCTCTCGAGGTGTGCTACAAGAATATGCAATGAAAAATAGGGAGTTCCATTTAAATAGTTCAACTTGACCTTCATGCGACCTTGCAAACTCCACCCAAGGTCAACCTCTTATTAACTGTTAGGTAGATTTTTTGAAGTCGTACAACTTTGCTCTTATATCCGACTTACTCATTATCTGCGTGGGATTACTTGGTCCACAAAACCTCGGGTGGATATTTGATTGATGGTGAGGAGGCCCGCTGTCCGCGCAAGAGCATCAGGAGGGTAGTCCAATTAACGGTGACTGGATGGTCTCAAAGTGCACAAGGAGTACAAAGATGGACCAAGTGAGCACTGAGATGCGCGACAAACAAAAGCACTGGTTTTACACGAACTGACGCGAACAGGCTGAGTTTTACTTTGATACTGACGCTCTGCGCTTCGGCGGGACCTCTATATTTCGAAAAAAGTGTGTAGTGGCCTTTGTCTAGGATGTAATAGTTAGTTACAATATCGCGCGAAATTAACGATTTTTATAACGTCCTATCGTTGTTAATCTAAAGTGCATCGTTAGAGAGGTTTCAAGAAGAAAAGTAATGATTTACGTTTTTCTTTAAAGAGGCAAGATTGCTCCAACCCATACAGCACAAATATGTTCTATGAATATTAATAGAATAACGTCTGAGAATGTTTAAATATTCATAGAACGTTTTCACATGATACTTTGAAGCTTCTACAAATCTCTCATAGAACATTAGGAGTAGACAAAATATCACGTTCTCTAAACATCCTATAGATATTCTACAGAATGTTCTATAAATATTCTAATCACTTCATACAATAGTCTAATAGAATATTCTATAAACCTTTAAAGAAAATTGTGTGTATTTTTATAGAACATTTTAAATATTCAATGAATATACTAATAATGAGATGTGGATAGAAATCCTCAAGTAAGAGATTGGACATCATACGTTTGGTCTATCATATTTTTCTGGATTTGTTTAAGATAGAATGTGATAGATTGTGCATCTATATCATTCTATTTTAGCAGATCTTGAAAAATAGTGGACCAAACGCACGTATGGTGTGTTACGTCCTGAGCGCGAGTTTTCGGCGGTCTCGAGACGCGACACGAGTTCCCGGGAACGCGAGCGCGG
>NW_017300325.1:78754-81208 GCF_001594075.2 Trachymyrmex cornetzi
GGAGTTTTCGCTAGGAAGTGATCTCCACGTCGCCGTGGTTTGCGCTGTAGAGATCAGGCGAAGGATTAGCTCGTCTGACGCCGTGGTTGGCGCACAATCGGAGCTGGAATGAGTAGGAAAGAACGGATGGTCCGGAGCGCTACTAAAAGCGCTGGGAGTCCTTACCGTTTCGGTTCTTAAGAAGGAATAAGGCGATTTGTCTGCAAATTATCCTGCTTTATATATGTTTCGCATTGTGACCCCTCGCGGTAAGGGGGTGTTTTCGCACACTTGTTGTTGCGAAAATCTCTAGAATATTCTAATTCTTTAATAGCGATTTATTCGATTGCTGCGTGTCTTTTCGTCTTTTTGATCGTTCTCGTGTTTAGCGGGGTTTGCGATATTCTTAAAGGTGCGCTTGGCTGGCGCGTGATGCACTTGATTGCGGTGTAACCAGCGTGTATTCTTTGCGCGTTTTTTCATGCTGCTTTTCCGCGTATCTTGAGTTCTTTGTTCTGAAGCGCGCGCGAGTCTCCCTTGTTTATTTAGGGCTTTTATTTCCTTATTCGTGCCTTCCTTCAAATTGCAGTAGCTCCTATTTGCTATTTGAGGCCTTCGTGATTGATGCGTGCATTTTGTGTTGCATCGCTATGCATTTTGTAAGTGCATTACGTGTTTTCGCTTGTTCTTAATGAATCGGTGTTATTTCTTCGCGATTATTAAATGGCTAGTTCTAATGTTCATTGTTTCTCGTTTTTTAGCGGTGCAATCTACGTGTTTTTAGCGGATTTCCTATTAATTCTCTATTTTATGATTCGCGCAGGCGCTGTGCGCGCAACGTTCGTTGGTAACGGCAACGGTAGCATATGCTATAGGTTCTCGCGGCACGTGTTATATCATTTGCTATACTGTGCGCTCGCGTTCGCTTGGTAGACGGCCGGAGTGCTATAGTATAGCGCGCCGGACGTTACAGGTGTCCAATCTTTTACTTGACGATCTATAAAAATATATATAGGTACAAAGGAAGAAAAATGTGTTAAAATAAAGTCATACATTATTATAAATTTAAAGGTATTATTGTAAATCAAAAAATATAAAATTATTTATTACATAAAGGTCATATATAGATATGATAATATCAAATAAAGAAATTAAATAAGTATATTCAGGTACTTCAAAATCGTCAAAAATAATTAAATAAACATGTCTGCAGACACTACCGCGTCTTGTGATAAAATTTGTGAACATAAAAGAACACTTAAAATAGAAACAAAAATAATATTTCGGGAAAAACTAGTATAAACTTGAAACTTAATTGATTAAAAAACATTCATTATACATATATCACAGCTATTGTGCAATTGTTGTTATTACCAATGCTGTTGCTGTTGTTTTCATTGTTGCTGTTGTTCTCATTGTTGCTGTTGCTCTCGTTGTTACTGTTGTTCTCGTTGTTGCTGTCATTTTTGAATCCTTTCTTTAGCTTTGATTAACCATATTTTGATAGCAGTTTCAATATCAGATATTGTAGCGTTTGTATGGATTTTCATCACAGATTCTGAAAAAAATTGGAAAAAAATTGGTCAATTGCAAAAATAAAATAATATTTTATGGAAGTAACTATTTTATTGAAGTAACTAAATGTTTTTATAATACGTGCATATATATTATATAAATTTTAAAATACTTACTTATTATTATTTGGGAAATAATCAAATTAGAAAAATTTTCTTTCTTCTTAAATCCCACCCAAGAGTATCGTATAGCCAATTCATTGGAGAAAATTTTCTCCATTATTCTTTTAACCATTATTTTGCTCCTCCAAACCTCGAAAGTTCTAATATCTTAAAATAGTTCAATAATGAATAAGACTGTTAATTTACCTTAAACTTATTTGCTAAATATATTCTAATATAACTTACATCTTCTTTCGTCTTTTGTTCATCTTCTAAATAAGCTTCGAAATTATCAAGTTCTTGTATTGGATTTAAGGGAAAGTTTAATTTTTCAAATAAAGATTCCGTTTGGGGAATTTCTTTTTCCATTATACCCCTGGTCACCGTAGGCGATGAGAGCGCGGTGCGCTCGACACATTTAATATAACGCAAACATAATTCCAGGTCGCGAGACTCGCAAGTCCACGCAACCCGAGCGTCGCCGAACGACGCCGAGCGCCGCAGCTCTCGCTCGTATTGTTCCACGCCGAGAGTCACCGAATGATTCCGGAACAATATGAGTGGGAGCAACAATACAGTATAAAAGCCCGGCGAACTATTATTTCGGGCTTTTTGCTCCGTAATCAGCTCCTAGCACACCGACCGATTCCTAGATCCGATATCCTGAGCAATACTGCGGTGGTGAGGGTATTCTCCGCCACTACCGGTATTTACCGGTATTGCATTCGACTCCGTTCTCCGACTCACCGCTCACTGCAAGCTCCTCGAACCGTTTCGCTGCACCGCGGCGGTAGGGCTC
>NW_017300325.1:81653-83560 GCF_001594075.2 Trachymyrmex cornetzi
CACACACACACACAATTACACTCTGTAATATATACATACCAAGAATATATTCTCATCTTTTCACGCGAATCCGTCTTAACTACGATTATTACCGCCTTGCATCTCTTTCCTCCTGGCCGAACCTCTTTGCGACCCTGGCCACAGCCCGTCACCGACGAGCTACGTCCGCGCAAAGTCAGGTAGTTTCAAATTATATTTGAGAAAATATGATAAAGTAGAATTAATTACATTGATTACGCAATTACAAGTTCCTTCCGGAGCTTCGCTCCGCCGCTCTACTCGATACTCTCGATACTCGCACCGAGAGTCGCTAACTTACTTCTAGCGCCGGACGCCGGTCATACGCTACAGCACGAGCCCCGACCTTCCCCGCGGTATCTTCCGACGGTGTCAAACGCCCGCCCCTCGACAACCGGCAAGAACCCGTACCCGCTGTACCACCGGACTCTCGGACGTGTAACGCCGGCTTGCGGCCGACGCCACGGCGATGGTGCGACGTGATTATAGCGACCGCCTCGATGCGACACGACTCTACTCGACACGTGAATCCCGGAAACGGACTCTACTCGGTCACTACTACCGGAAGTTAGCTCGGCAACGCGACAATCCGCGTTCCGACGCGACAGCACAATGCTCGGCAACGCAATTACAGCAAGCGTGCCTACGCGACGCGATACTAAACGATAACGCAACTGCAATAAGCGTCGTTACGCGACACGACGAGATTCGACAACGTGATTACTCTACGCGTTTCTACGCGACTCGACGATACTCGGAAACTGGAAGTGACTCTCCTGTGGAGGGAGGAGCGACCGCGACTCGGCCCCCGATACTCTCCGAACGATTCTAATTTACTTCAACTCAGCAATGAACAGGATTCCCTCTGCTCCGATCCCCGAAACGCGACGGCTAATTACTTCCAAGGCTCGGGAGGATGGCACGTGGCTCGCGGTTCCGCGGCTCTACACGGCGGCCATTACGTCGACCTCTCGTAACGATGCGAGCTGGCTTACGTGCGATCCATCCGGCGACGTACCCCGGTCGGCAGCTTTACAAGCGACGACGCTCGTCTCACCCTCGTCTCCTTTGTCCTCTCGGCCTCCTCTCGCCAATCTCTCGATGGTCCTTTGCGTCCTCGGCCTCGGCGACAGCGGTCTCGCGCTCCCCTTACAAAACTCGGCTCGCTCGTCCACAGAAAGAGTGAGGCCCGGGAGCTCCCGGCGGATTTTCG
The DNA here is from genome assembly GCF_001594075.2 of Trachymyrmex cornetzi. NCBI lineage: Eukaryota > Metazoa > Arthropoda > Insecta > Hymenoptera > Formicidae > Trachymyrmex > Trachymyrmex cornetzi. The sequence continues at coordinate 82,885 of NW_017300325.1, forward strand.
CAGGCTGCTTAGCGCTCCCCCCCCCTCTCTCCTGCGTGGGAGAGGTAGTCACGCTGATTGGCTTCCGCGTGTCACGATATCCGCGCGTACCGTGCAGGCCCGCGCGGCCTTGAATCCTGGCTCGCACCAGCGCACAATGAATATCCCTGGCAAGGGTGGCGTCTCGGCTCACGGCCCCTGCACTTCCTGGCCTGGCGGAGGAGATCGGGATGGATTTCCTTCTCGCTTCCCGTCGGGGCCCTATGTTTCCGACGGACGTCCGTCCGGCCCCTCAAGGGTAGCCGGGAATTCTGGCCTCCTCCGGTGCTCTGCAAGGGGTGCATGGTGAAAGCATGATTCCTTTCGTAGGCGATCGCGGTTACATGCAATGATATGAAATAATACAACCTGCTTATCCGGGCTCCCGGATGTGTGTCCTTCTCTCTTCGCTTCTTCGGCCTTCCCTCCGATCCTGTCCGTCTTCTGTCTTCCTTCCAAGAGTGGCGGGCGAGACGGCACGATGATACAACGAAATTTCACAGCAGCTGCCGAGCGTGATCCGTGGCGCGTCTACGATTTCTGATACGCTTGATCATTACGCAAAGAAATGCTACTACAAAAGAAGAAAATCTGCCGAGTAAAATAAATGACGCGAATTTTAACGCACGTTCGCAGGTGCGCTTGCACGCGCGCTCGC
>NW_017300325.1:83571-88181 GCF_001594075.2 Trachymyrmex cornetzi
GTCCGCCGTCGACAAGTCCGCACAGTGACGGACAAAATGTCACGTCACAATACTTACCTATATATAATTAAATTATATGCATAACGCAATATACATATATGATTATTAAAGTTTAGTTAGTGTTAAAGTTATGTGAATGCACACACAGAGAGAGAGAGAGAGGGAGGGAGGGAGGGAGAGAGAGGGGGGAGGGGGGAGAGAGAGAGCGCATTATTATTCAATATTAGTAATACTGCATTCACGCAATTTAATTATTTAAACAATATTAAATAATGTCATTCGACATTATTAAGATCCAAAGATGCTAATAGCATCAAAATTGTTAGATTGTTAATCAATTTAATAACTCCTGATAGTATATACTACATTTGTAGTCACTTGAACTGTGCGCCGACAATTTTAGAAATACAGCTAAAGTACTGAAATAATATCACAATTAAATTTTGGATGCTCAATAGACATCTATTAAACAGATCTTAATATGCTGGAAATCAGTAAATAAATTTATGCATTTCTTAATTATTTAATATTGAATAGTTAACAAAATACCTGTAGAAGTGTCTTGAGGCTTAATGATATTAATACTTTCTTTTGATGTACTCGGTACTAAAAAAATATCTATGAGAAAAATTTCTATTTAAAAAAATAAGAATAATATTTATTGTTACTAACTTGAATCAGTTCGAATCCTGGCTATATTTTTTGAAACCGGTGTCATAGAATTGTCTTAACAAAAAAAGAAAAATGTCATGAATAAGACTTTAAGAGAAAAAAACTTTAGTTCATGCCTAAGATGCTCTTAAATTATATATGTTTAACAACATCACCATTATCACATACTTTACTTATATTATATACTTACTTTTGATAATATTCCTTAAAATTGGAATGTCAACTATTTCGTCATCTTTACTATCTTCATCACTTTCTGAGCTTATATCACTCTTTTTTTTATTAGTGAAAGTTTTGCTGAGATTCACACTTGAATCTAAATCTGAATCAAACATATATTTGGATGTTTTTTTAATTTTCCTTGAACATTTTTCATTTTCTGATGCTAAATCAGAAGTTTCTTCAGCTAGAGCTGTTTTATTTCTTGCTACTGTCAGATCTCCTAAAATTTGTATTGTATTGTTAAAAAAAATTTTTTTATTTACAAATAAATACATACCATATAATTCACCAATTAGTCTTGATTGATGAAGATCCCAATTTTGGGCAGGTGGGGTACAATTATTTATTAAACTTCTTAATTTTAATCCACTGAATGGTGGCCAATAAGATGTATTAATATCTTTAACCCAGGATGCTGACACGGCTTCAACCGTATCTTCAGTAATAAAGTGCACTACTCTCCAACTTTTATTTGCCATAATATCTAGAATAAAATCAAATTAAAATAAGCTCACTGAATAAGTTAATTTACTTACTTTTGATAATGGAAAGATATATTGTAGAAAAGTAAAATTTATTGCTAATGAAGAAGTGGAAAAAATATGAAGCCTTCTTCTTGAATAAAGGCTATCATCTTGTTCTGTATATCTTGCACACTTCGTATAGAATATTCACCCAAATTTTTTGCAATATATATATTTAAAATACTTGAGTCGCAAGGATGAGGAAATAAATTATTTGACTCGAGAAATATTCTTCCATACACGTAAATATCCTTTTTTACTAAAATATTTTCTATTTTCATGATATTTCCATTTGTTAAATAACAAAATGAATCGGAAAGACTTCCAATATTAAATAGAATCTTTTCAAGGATAAGTTTTTTAAACTGAATATTTTGATTAGGAACTGGACCTTCAAAATGTTCTTGCTTATACGAAAAATTTTCTTGATTGACCTGCTCTTTTGAATAAAATGTCCGATCAAGTTCTTTTATTCGTTTTACAATTTGTTGTAATGGTTTCTCATGTTTTCTAGGTAAGTTCTTCAAACTTTGAAGAAAATTTTCAAATGGAAATGCGCTATATCTACTAAAATTCCCAAAAATTTGTATGTCGTCATATACATGAATTAAGCCATGTACGTTATGAGATATATTTTCTTTTCCGTATAATTTACCAAAATTCTGAACAAAATATGTAAGTAATAAATGGGCGTAATCTGCATATTTTTGGATGTACTTTTCGTTTGAAAAAATTGTGACTGCAATGTGAAGGCAAAGAAAATTTATATATCTGTCTTTTTCAATGTTTTCTCTTAAACTGGTCCTGCATATACTAAAAAGAATCTAAATTCAGTTGCCTTCCATCTCTTGATTTCGTTTAAAAAACGCGGTTTTCGAACGAATTCCTTTGGTGTACATTTAGCTATTAATAGCAATTGTTTGTTAATCTCATTAACTTTTAAAGATTTTAATTTCATATGTGGCTTTCCAAAAATCCACATCATCAACAATTTTTTCATTACACCTAAACAAATGAGGTGCATATATTATAAGAGCACACAAGAAATCATATTAATTCCTGGAATTCTTTCTATTATGGAAGTACTAGAATGATGTTAAATCTGATTTTTATTTTTAAAATTTTGATCTGTTCTTTTTGTACAATTAATTTTAGGAAAACAAGTTCGACCTTTCAAATACGTTCCTTTTTGAAAACATTTTCAGGAATAAAAATCTGTATGATCCTTTATGTAACAAATAAAAGATTTGGCAGGAGCATCACATATAAATCCTTTAATTCTAAATTGTTTTATGTTACCCCCCATTAATACTAATACCGTTTAGTGTAAAATCGATTGCTTCATTAACAAACTGTATTAAAAATTCATTAGCGTTTGCTGGGTTTTCATAACCATGATATATTCCTACAACTGTTACCTCTGTAGGATTTGAATATAAACTACATAATATGGGATATATCTGGCTACTTGAACTTTTACTTAAAGGTAGACCATCAATATTTATCAATACTTCAATCATATTTAAACCATCATCTTTGTAAAGTTTTTTTATTGCAGCAGAAAGGCCAAAATGGTAATATGTGCCTGGCTCTATTTTTTGAATGTCTACACTTCTAGGAATAGATAAAAGAGCTCTAGCGTCTATAGGCAATTCATTTGATTCAATGTAACTTGCTTTTAATAATTTTAAAAGATCAGAAAGAGCTAAATGATCAATTTTGTGTTTCAGTGCCCAGGTTTTTAAATTAATTTTAAAAGATAAACCTGAATTTGAAGCAGTATCATTTTTATTTTCTAATTGTTTGTTCAATGAATCGCTTATATCAACAAAATCCAAATTATCCTCTAGTATATCTCTATTCAAATCTTCTTCAGTAATATAATCTAATTTCAATACAGATTTAGGTATAGATGACTTTAATCTAGATTCAGCAACATCTTTCGTACTTACTATATCATTTATTACATCATCTCTCTCTTCACATATACATTCTTGAGAGAGTAAAGCTAAATTTTTATTCAATTCTATATTTATTTTTTTATAAAAACCAGATCGAGATCTCTTCGACATAATCACATTAATTAAATAGAAGAAATAATTACTGCAATAAAAGACACACCTTACACCTTACACTCCCTCTTAGTAAATGCTTTATAATGGAAGATCTGAAACCTAGTAAAAAAGTATACACATTAAAACGAAAATCTATAATATACATTATACATATATATATTAATATAAATTATTTCCAGTACTTTTCGATCCTCAGATTTTTAGAATTTTCGCTGCCGATTCATCACACAACGATTCTTTCTGAGTCCGACTTTTCATACATAATTTATTAATTTGAATCTGGTTAACTTGTGGTTACAAGTTAACTAGATAATGAAAAACCGGGTCTTTGTGATACATTTCCTAACCTCAACTGGTCGTTAAATTTAACGTTTAATATCTCGGTTCATGTGACAGAACGACGCTTATTTCTACCGGATTCTTTCGTTTTGATGAAAAAACGCATCGAATAAGCCTAATTTTAATTTTTGAGGTGCTCAAAGCCTAGTTAATAATTGTATAATAACCTAAATTATATCTAAATTTATACTTACCTATTTCGTAACTATGGAAAATATAAAAATTTTTATAAAAATATCAGGTCTATATCTATATCACACAACTATAATCACATACAATTAATTATCAACTTTATAACTGATCACAAATTTCGAGCCACGAGGTTAAAATCGGCAAAATCGGTTGTTCGCTAGCTATATAGCTGCATTCAGCAGACTCAACAGTTGCGAAGCTGATCCGTGAGCGTCACAGCTATACATTGGTATATTCTTTTAGATCATCCAATAGCAGTGAGCGCTCACGGATTCGCTTTGCAACAGTTGAGTCTGCTGAATGCGACCATTGGGTGCACCCAGAAGCGCGATCGCTTGCTGAGCGCTCATTGAGCTCTTGCATCTGATTGGCATATTCCATTAGAGCTAAAAATATAGGCCAAACAGGTACAATCGCTCACTGAACGCTCAGTGAACGATCGCGCTTCTGGATGCACCTAATATGACTGGATTCGGGGAGACGCTATTGGCTGCGGTCCACTTGACGCTACAAACGCTTCGAAGCGTTTGAGCAACCAATCAGAACAAAGAATTTTACAAATTGACTAATCAAAAACGCTTCGAAG
>NW_017300325.1:88267-93603 GCF_001594075.2 Trachymyrmex cornetzi
GAGAGAGAGAGAGAGAGAGAGAGAGAGAGAGAGAGAGAGTGAGTGAGTGAGTGAGTGAGTTTGCGTATGAGAAGTTCGTAAAATGTATAGGAATATTCTCAAAAGTATTCTCATACAGTATCATAAACTTCCAAGGAACATTCTAAACATGTTTAGAAAACGTCCTAAAGGCGTCCTTTAAATGTGTTTACTATATAAATTATTGTTCCAGTCACGCATGAAATAAAATGTTCTAAGAATATTCATTTAAGATTGTTAGAATATATATATATGTATGTATATATATTCTGAGAACTAGACGAATAATATTCTAGTATTATTCAGAACATTCTTAGAGCCATCTTAAGAATATTCTTTACAAACATTTTTAGAATATATTGAAAGTACCTTGTAAAAATATTCTCTGAACATATTGTGCTGTATGGGAAGTGGATGACGAATTCTGTTATCCTTGCGGAAAATATGGCTAGGGGGTAATCAGGCGGTTACCGTGTACAGTTAGTTTTGCGTGTAGGGTAATTATTATCAGTCATGAGTCCGATCTTAGATAACTCTACCGTGGGAAGTTATTCCATGCTTTTTACGATTTTTTGGCGTGACGTGGCGCCTGTTTTTTCTTAAGATGAAATCGTTGGTCAGCCTCGGACGACAGCTTGAATTTTTACTATTGCGTGACTTAGGTCCATTTAGAATGTCTCGCAATCTTGCCATTTTTTAGGCCTGCATTAATGTTGTTATTCCTTCCGGGTTGATTGGCGTTTACGAATTTTTGCGGAGCTTGTCCAGTCCCTTTTTTAGTTCTTTCAGACCGTTATCAGGGGACTCCACTCGAGTCTCATAGACGCCAACCGTAGTCGTGGAGCCGACTCTTTCGAAAGAAAAGAATCGTGGCGTTTACAGGATGTAAAATTTCCATGCTTGCGCATTTCTTTGTTAGTCTGTATTTTGTTGTCGATATTAGTCACTTTAATCGTTTGCGATTATCGCACGAGAACCTCATATCTTTACTCCTCCACAATACTGATATACGCTGAAAAATTGCATCTAAAGCAGGCCTATTTATAGAAGCGCGTACAGCGAAACTGCTCAGTACTGAAAATGTTTCTTATCGTGTCGGACAACTGCGATGTATATAGCTTAACTGCTAAACAGTTGGAATATATACCGAAAATTATTTTGCTGCGAGAGTTTAAGTATTACATAGATCAACTGTGGGACAGATTACCCGATCATATAAAGGCTGATTCAGAGATTCAGTAACATCATCGGTGCTTGAAACACTATAATTTGTCCTGCCATCGATCGCATATCGATGGTCCGGCACCGTTTATAAAAAAATTGTGGCAAATGTCAACAACAATAGAACGCGGCCTTTTAAATCACGTGATAAACGCACTTCCATTTGAATCGCATGTCTCTGGATATCAATTTTGTGGTCCAGGAACGCACTTAGAAAAGCGATTAGCTAGAAGTGATCGAGGTATTAAACCATTAGACGCGGCGTGATCTCGACGAAGCTTATTCGCGGAGCAAAGATCTCGCGAAACGACACGTAGCTGACAAAATACTCATCGAAGACGCGCGGAAACGCATCACCGCGAAAGACGCGACTCTCGGAGAGAGAGTTGCTACTACAGCCGTTTGAGCGACTATAAAGGCCAAGACGGGTTTAAAAACGAAAAAGCGAATTACTCCCGGTATCAAAACGAGGCGATATCATACCTATTCTACTGCCGCTGGGAATCGTCGGCTCGTTGGTCGGCGACGCGGCAGGAGTAGCAAAAGCTATAAATGATAACAAAGCGTCAATTGGAAGAACTGAAACGACGCAATCGCGTCATGGAGGATCATGGAGTTTATTTCGCTCCGTACAAGCATGGACGAGGAGTCTCAACGAAAAAAATTTAATAAAAATTAAAAAAAATTCAAAAGAAACTATAAAAATACCAAAGGGCATAACGTACAACTGCAACAACTGGCAAAACGTATGCTCATTCCATACTTTAGAGATATTTTATGCGTACTACATTACCAACAGAAAGGGGTACCGTAAATTTGGATAATGCCGAGGGACCAGGTACTCATTGGGTGGCGTACGCGAAGTGAGGAGATCGTGATGTTTACTTTGATAGTTTCGACAATCTTCGACCGCCGAAGAAAATGGTACGATATCTGGACGTGACGCAAATTGAGTATAATCGCACGCCTTATCAACGTAACTGTGTTACGATCAAAGTAACTGTGAACAACTGTGTCTACCGTTTTTTTGATGGTTAACGATCAATTTAATAACTGACATTGTTCTGTTTCAACTCAGTATTCATTCAAACATGTCACTGGCATTTACGCTGACCGGTAAGAGTGGCATCCTCGCGGCTTGCTACTTTCCGGCCATACATTTGAGCGATTACGAGCTCAGTCTGGTGGACTTTGAAACTTACCATACGATATCTAATGTAAATTCATCGAATAATAAATTTTACTTTGACGAAGACGACAAGGAAATTGTCATTCCCGAAGGATCGTACGAAATACGTGACATAAACAAGTATGGCTGAGTTTCCACTGAGCGCGTCACGCGTCGCGTCGTCGAAGGAGAGAAAAAAAGGGGTTGTGTATCTATATAATCTTATCTCTCTCTCTTTCATGTGCAATCTTATCTCTTTCTCTCTTTTATCTACGTGCAATTTTACAATCTCGTCCCAACGATGCTGCGAAAGAGAAAACGCTTCGCAAAGAGGATGAAGAGTACCCGTTGACTATCCGCGCTAATAACAATACAATGAAGAGATCAAGTGCGCTTATCGTAAATTTCACCAAACCTCACAACATTAGATCGCTTTTAGGATTTTCATCGAGTCGCATGTTGGAACCACGACACTGGCACGAATCGGATGTATCGATAAATATCATCAACGTAAACATCATTCGCATTGAATGCAAGGTGACCGCGGGTGCATACAGCAACGACAAGTATGTGCATGTCAAACACGAGTTTTCGTCGACCGTGTCGTCAGGATATAAGATATCGGAAAGACCGACACAGATCTTTTACCTTCCGATCATCGTACAGAGTATTATGGATCTGACGCTTCGCATTGTGGATTAAGACGGACGATTCGATTTTCGCGGAGAGGAGATCACCGTTAGATTGCATATACGGAGGCGATAGCGATAATGTGATACGGCAACGATAACGTGAGATGCTTGTTCTGAACGAGCAGGCGAAACAGACTATAGACATATTTTTGCCAGAGGGACGACAGCGATTAAAAATATTCGATCGTCCAGTAGAAAAAGCTTATTGCGGCGAACGTTAAGTTTTTACAATCATTGGACTTTGTCGTACATATCTGAGATGGCTGATATCTTGAATATTGGAGACGAACCGATCTTTGACGATCGCATCGTCAAGTTCGACTTTCACACATACAATCCGTACATCAACACAACGTTTGGACATAACGAGATAAGGATACCTATACAATAGCAAGATTTGTATATGCTCTCGTGTGAAAGTGTTCTCTACGTCGAAGGAGATTGACGACAAAGGAAAAGAATGAAAATACACCAACACTTGGAAATAATTGCGTGTCGTTCATGTTCGATGAAATTCGATATGAACTCAACGGTACGAAGATTGAACGTAGCAGAAATATTGGAATGACTATATAGTCTTATGAAAGGTTTTCCTTCGTTTTCTTACAACGCTGTGATCGAGCTAAATCCTGGATGGATCGCGAGTAATTTTGTGAAAAGTGATGGCAGATGACGTATACTTCAATTTTTGCGTGCCACCCAGCATGTTGTTGGGTTTTTGTGAGAATTACAGACGTGTGATAATTAATGCTCGCCATGAATTGATTTTAATATGAGCGTGCAAGGACTAGGCCCGGATTAAAGAGTTGAGGGGCCTGGGGTTATTTAACTTTAGGGGGCCCTTCTTTTCAAAAAAGGTGATTATGTCTATACGTAAAGCAGTATAATCAGGTTATTTAATCCAAAACAATAAACATTAAAATTGAATCATATAAAGATTAGAGACGAATAAATAAATAAATACATTCTTTAGTTTTTTTAGTTAAAAATTTTTTTCTCAATTTTAATCTTACAAAATCTTGTACTAAATGATTAAAATCAATCGATCTTAGTAATTCGGATTTCATTGCTAAGCAAGTTAATGATGTTAATCGTTTGTCCAACATCACTGTTGTGTACATATTTTTTATTCTTTTAAGAACAAAGGAAGATCTTTCTGCTTCACAATTTGCTATTGGTATAATTACAAATATTCTAAGCGCTATGTAAACATTGGGAAAAACATCAATCATTTGCTTCTCAACTATCCAGTTTAATATTTTAAAAGGAGAAATAAAATTAGTCCTTTAAAGAGAAGACAACATTCTATTCGCGAAATATCTTGAAATATCAGTTAGAGAAGCAAAAGTTATGATTTTAGTTGCACACATTAAAACAAAAAATCACTATATTTATTAGGTTTTGAGGTTTATTCCTCTACTAGAAGATGAAATTCTGATATTTTTATTTATATTTACAGCAAAAATCTGCACATAATATTCTATTAGTGTCAAGAAGAAAGTAACGAAAAAAGTAACGACTGTTACTCTTTTATGTAATGATAACGATAACGAGTTACTTTTGCAAATCAATAACGAGTTACTGTTTAGAAAAAATAACGGTAACGATAACGAGTTATTTTTATAAGGTAACGTTGCCAACTCTTATATTAATTTAAATGTTTATTTAACGCACACTCTTCTTAACTCTCACAATCGATAATACACGAGATACTCGAGCAGTCGGTTGAGCGTTTTTTCATACTTTGCAAAGTGAGTATGGGAGGTATGGAATCTTATAGTTTTGGTATTCAAGTCAAGGCAGTGTGACGTGAACGTCGCATTCAATAGTTCCAATACACCAGCTATTCTGTGAGTTAGGACATGATCACCAGAGTTAGGATTTTCACTGAGCAAATGGGGAATTTTTCAATTTTCTTTTTTAATTTTAATTTATTTCCTGAAAAATTATACATTATAAATACATGTCTCATTGTCCCACAAGGAGAAAGCCTTGAATGGTGTGGGTTATTTGGGAAAGACTATTATATACGGAAAAAAATAAATAAAATAAATAAAGATATAGAGGGGATACCATAAAAACTTTCTACAGAGTATGTGACGGTATCTACTATTACTATATATTAAGAGAATAAAAACTAATCTTTTTTTAAAATTAAAAATAATTTCGAATGATTTTGATTTTAATTTTAATCAAAAGATTTAAATTTTTTCCTTGATGTAACGGGGGGGGGGGGG
>NW_017300325.1:94443-98183 GCF_001594075.2 Trachymyrmex cornetzi
TCCTATTGCAGGACCGACACTTGAATTATTCAAAGTGTAGTGGCAAATGCCTCATATTGCATTGCACGAAGTCAATTAACTATCCATGCTGTGTGCCTTAGAAAGCAGACGTTATCTGACAGTGAGTATGAGTTTCCGTTCATATGGGATCTGTATGAGTATCCCCTACTATCGAGCACGACAAAGCATTTTTGAGCTATCAAGACTGCAACTCAGCTAGGAAAACCACGATGTTATCTCTGTTCTGCAGACTGACAGAAAAAATAACATGAAAGCACATAAAATTTTCTTTGATAACTGTAAATTAACCAATGTAAAACTTTACCTATATTCAGAATTTTATTCATATGATGATCTGAATCTAGACTTTGACAAACGTAGAGTTGTTATATTATATGATATGTTTGCACATTTCCCTATGTCTTACTATCAAATCCCTCACGAAAGGAGTGAAACTTTATACCACGTAAATGGCTTTTTGAACGGCGTTACTCTTACAATCATTGACCGCTCACGACAAAATGAGTCCATCAAGAGTGGTATCATGGATGTACGATTAGAATTTGAATTCAAAGAAAATATACCCGCGAATACTACCGCATACTGCCCTATCATACGCGACTGCGTGATCAAATACAGCCGAATATTAAACGTAGTACGCAAGATTACATAAACGTTGATGAAAGAAAAATATCTCCCCCTTTTTTTAATATAAAAGATAAAAACCAAGGTCTAGGACTGTGATCAAGCACAGTCTCGAAAAGTCGTTCACCACAATGAGAAACCCATTTAGTTGAATCAATTAATTTCTCGTTTGAATATGCAAACAAATCCTTGGTTAATGCAATAAAATAATTTAATTGAAACCCAAACATTTGGTTGTTGTAAACAACTTTATCAGATGTCAATGTTTATCAGAAATAAGTAAAATGTTACAATAACCAAATGCTTTGCTTCAACTAAATTATTTTATTGCATCAACCAAGGATTTGTTTGCTCATATCCAAACAAGAAATTAATTGATTCAACTAAATGGATTTCTTAGTGCACGATTGTACAAACGTTTGTGGATCTGCAAGGATTTATTGTTGGAAAAAAATTTATCGTTAAGGAAGTGGCAGTTGAAAAAAGGAGCTACTTTTTCTCATTACACATTTACATGTCCCATAAAAACTTCTTGACAAAATCCGAAAAGTATTGCGCTTCTTGGCTGAGTGCTTATAACCATGGATTGCAATCACTTACGAAAAAATACACTCTTGGCGGTCCGAAATGACACTCAAATTGAGTGTTAATCCTCGAATTGGAGGTTTATTTAGGAGTTATTTGTTCCGTTTTTGGATCGGAACCAGTTAGATTACTAAAGTAATAGATTAAATTACGTATTTGTTTAACTAAAAGTCTTTTATACCCTAGATTCATAAAATACTGTATCACAAACAATATTGTCCCATTTCACTTGCATCGGATACATAGGTTTAATTTGGAATTTTTGGGAACAGTTCAGTTAAAAAAAATTTGAATATATTAGACATCAATGTGTTATGAATATCTTGAAGTTAGAATTTAATTATACTTATAGGAAAATAGATTCCACTCGGGTACAGCTTTCCCGATTTGCACATGCTATTTCCCGTTGCCTTCCTATCCATATTTGCGACGCCTTTTTTGAAAAACAGGGGTGATCTTCATACTTTTCTTCTTGTATGAAAGAATAGAATTGATTCGAAGTATTGCTGGCTGTTGTCGAAACAGAAGGAAGAATTATTTAATAATAATATTAAAAATATCAGGTCTATTCGTTTTTAGAAGACAGTGCCCGCTGTTGACGTTGATCATGGCAGGGATGGAGTGTTGAAGGGTAGTGTGAGATTATCGTTGTACCCTAACGTACAGAATACAAATGTTGAGACAGTTAGTGCAGAGAAGTGCAGATAGATCCTCAGCCCTTTTTTCCATTGATTCCTTCTTCTTCATTTACCTCACAAAGGAATGGTTGGTTCGTGAATCTGTTAACCGTTTCTTGAATTATTCATGCTAATGTTTGCGATACGGTGCTTTGTAATCGTGAGCGTCCTTACTTTCGGGATAATTAATTATATTATTAAAGTTTTTTGATAAATTAGTTTCTATATTTTATAATTCGACATTTTTAATATTTCCCTTCTTTTTCATTTTCCTTTTCTTTCTTTTTATTTAATTATGGCATTTAAATTCCCGATGTAGGGGAGCTCACCATGACAGGATAACTTTTACTTTATATATCTTAGTTTGTGTTTGCTCTGAGGAAGGCTAAAAAATGAGCCGAAACATGTAAGCGCGTTTGTTGAATAAAGAAGTTCCAAGCTTCATAAGTGTATTATTTGCGCGACGTCTTCTGCGCCTGATTTCTAATGCCCGTATTCTGTCCAATTCTTTTATTTAGGTGTTAACACTCAATTAAGTGTTATTTCGGATCACCAAGAGTGTATTTTTTCGTAAGGGATGGGAAGACAGGATTATTCCGTACAGCATGGTGAAACGCCTGATTACGATGACTGTAATTGGTGCGGAAGAAAATGATGACAATAAGACTCTCGTATCGTCAAAGGGTGTGAAAAACGTGAATGGCTGGCTGGTATACTTGATAGCGACGACTTGACCGTTGAGACTCTAGATGCTGATTACAAAGATATAAATTCTTTACGAAATCTGGATATTACTAATACTGTGCGATGTGGAAATCATGTTAAGAATTGTGCATTACAGAATGTATTTAAAATAAATAATTGGTGGTCGCCAGGCAAAAATATATTAAATTAAAAAAAAATAAAGTATGAGATTTTTTAAATACATTTTAATTTCTCTTCCCTTTCCCTATAATTAAAAATCAATAATGATAGGTGTTCAGTAGTAGTATGTATATAGTTTAATAAGTTTCTAGTTTGTTTATAGTTTATAGTTTAATGTTTATAGTTTAATAAATTCGATAGCTACTCAACAATAATTTTAATAATGATTCGATAATTAGGAATGCTTGGCCATTTGTACTCAAAGACGTTGTATATATAAAGTAGGCAAGGCATAGGGGTCCCTGTAAGTGGAAATGTTAGACAGTAGAAAAGGAAAGAATACGGGATGGCCATATTTATCTTTGTCTAATGTTGCGCCGCGTATAGAACTTTGAAAGCTGAGTAGGGCGGCATCGATATAATGCTCTCCTGAACTCCCCCACTTAACACTGAAAATCAACAGCGCATGCGCGATTAAACAAGGATGCTGATGACCATCTCGTTTTCTGTTTCTTTCTATTCGCTCACGCATTCTTAGTTGGCTCCCCTTCTCTATATATACAATCTCTTTGTTTGTACTACATTACTAAAAAAATATTATAATTAGTTGTTAAGTCATATCATTAAAAAATCGTAAAAAACAAATACCATATTTATTTAATAAAATCGTGTGCGAAAGAAGAAAAGAGAACGTTGGAATTGGAGAGAGAATGCAACAGGAGGAAGAGAGAGTACCACGAACATGGCGGTAAGTATAGGATCACAACGGGTGGAAGAGAGAGCGCGAATAACATGATAAATATAGGATCGCAACGGGTGGGAGAGAGAGGACAACGGGTTAAAAAAAGAACGCAATGGGCGAGAGAGAGTGGGGAGGGAGGGGAAGGGGGATAGAGGGAGGGAGGGAGGGGGAGGCGAGAGAGAGGGGGGAATAAACCCCCCTTCTTCCTCTAACACGGACCCCAGTGA
>NW_017300325.1:100210-104529 GCF_001594075.2 Trachymyrmex cornetzi
GAGAGAGAGGGGGGAATAAACCCCCCTTCTTCCTCTAACACGGACCCCAGTGACACGTTCCCCCTCCCTCGAACCCAGCGTCTGTGTGCACTTCCTCCTCTCTGACACCCTCACACACACATACATACCGTATATACGTATACCGTATATACGTATACGCAATGACATGTGGGGATTTAGAATTGGTGTACTTATCCTATTTTAACCCTTCATAAAAACACTTTGACCCGTTTTGTAAAATAAACACCACATCTAGAATGGCATACACAAGCCAACCTTGAATGCTTAGAACATTCATAAAAATGAACATATTTAAACAAATTCTTTTCTGTCGAAACATTAGACAGTAAGAAATATAACGGAACCAAGCAAATGTACGTATACTTATTGATAAAAAAGTTATAAGCTATAAAGTAAATAAACAATACTTTCAAAAAAACCACATTTTATTAAAAATTCTTATTTTTATTACATAAGTTACAAAATATTTTAAATGTGCACTATGGAAAGTAAAAACTTCGAACTTTCAGAAAAAAAAATACTGCATTATTGTATGTTTTAAAAAACATATTATTTAATTATTTAAAAAGACAGAAATGAAGAAAATTTGAAATTCATTTTAGAAAGAAATTTCCGAAGTCTGATAAAAAAATAGGAACTTTTTGAATTACTCGGCAACGGAGCGTCCTAGCGACGTGCGGTTTGCAGCACTACAATCGTTATAATCTTCCGAGTAACGGGCTTTTTAAAAATTGCTTACATCTCGTTTAATTTTAGAGTTATTGCTATTTGAGTGCAACATGTTTTAGTGTTCGTGGTGATTTTCGCATCGAGATGAATTTTTATTTTGGAAACTGATTTTAATTTTGAGAACAAGAAGAAGTCGCAGGGAGCAAGGTCTGGAGAAGCTGGGGAAGGACAGTCATCTGATTTTTGGAACAAAACTTGCGAATCGACAAGACTGTTTTTTTTCGAAATTCGAGGCTTTATTGTAAAAAAATGGTTATACATTTATGATTCAAAGTATTGTTCATCGCTGGCCACTACTTTCTCCCATCTTTCGGGCAGCGTACGAATCCCGCGTCGAACAAACTGGTCATCTTTTGAGGCGATTCACGAATCGATCCAATTTTTTACTTCTTCATAAAACCGGAAGTGCTGGTCAGCCAGGCCGTGTGCCATTGATCGAAACAAGTGATAAACAAGGGAGCAACGTTTGGAGAATACGACGGGTGGAGTAGGACTTCCCATTTCAACGTTTCCAAGTATGTCTTGACCATTTTTGCAACATGATTCGAGCATTGTCATGCTGCAAAATCACTTTATCGTGTCTCTCGTTGTATTGCGGCCGTTTGTCTTTCAATGCTCGGCTCAAACTCATCAATTGCGTTCGATACCGATCGCCTGTAATTGTTTCAGTTGGTTTTAACAGCTCATAATACACTACGCCGAGCTGGTCCCACCAAATACAGACCATGACCTTGTAGCCGTGAATATTCGGTTTGACCGTCGACGTGGAAGCATAACCGGGAACTCCCCATGATTTTCTGCGCTTGGGGTAATGAACCCATTTTTCGTCCCCAGTCACAATGTGATGCAGAAATGCATTCCGTCTTTGCTTTTCAAGCAGCTGTTCACAAGCAAACATACGCCGTTCAACATCTCTCGGATTCAACTCGTACGGCACCCAATTTCCTTGCTTCTGAATCATTCCCATGGCTTTGAGGGGTTTTGAAATGGCTTGTTGAGTCACTCCCAATGATAGTGCCAATTCTTCTTGATTTTAGCACGAGTCTTGATCAAGTAATGCCTTCAATTCTGCATCTTCGAAAACCTTCACTCTTCCACCGCTATGCCGATCTTTAACGTCAAAATCACGGTTCTTGAAGCGTTGAAACCACTCACGACACGTTGTTTCACTAATAGCGGTCTCACCATAAGTATTTGAGAGCATTCGATGAGCCTCAGCCGCAGATTTCTTCATTAAAGCAGAAAATTAAAACCTCCCACAAATGATGAGAATTGGCTCGTAAACTGACATTTTCAATCGAGAATAACTTTATAATGCTGACACAAATCGACTAATGTTTCTATGGGGTTATGTTGACCGATGCCCAATTTATTGTATGACGTCTAAGATTTATTTATTTCGACCACCACTGTAACGTCCGGTGCGCCTATAATGTAGCGCCCCGTCCTTTTACCAAGCGAGCGCGAGCACGGAATATAGCGAATATACATAATATGTGCCGACTACAATCGCGTATAGCTATAGGCTAAGCGACTGAAACCGTCGCGATTGAACGCCGCGCACATTGCGCCTGCGCTAGACATTAAACAATAAAAACGTTAAAGGAATGCACTCTCCTGCATAAACATCGCCGCCACGAGATAGGAAATAGTGAATACAACAGCCGACTTCGACGCGGTCGCAAGGGACGACTGCAGTCTCGCGGAAAAACGAATAAGAACGCGTACCAACAACATGACGCATCTCAGTGCAATTCCAAATGCACCCACCGGTCACAAAAGGCCTCTGAATACGAACGAAATCATCACGAATAAAATCGAAGCGCACATAACTAAAAGAGAAAGCCTTAAACAAACACCAAAATTCCACGCGCACAAAGAAAGAAAAGATCCGGAACAATATAGAAACTTACAATGAAAAAACGCGCAGACAAGATATGCAAGCTCTGCCGCGCCAGGCTGCAGCACGCGGCAACCGAGCACACCACATGAACATAGCGACCCCCGTAATGAGGTAACGCGTTCAAATCTAGTAAAACCTAATCACTAACAAAGTAAATTACTAAATAGAAGATCGGAATGTTCTAGAGAATTTCGCAATAGCACGTGGACGAAAACATCCCCTTACCGTGAGGGACCACGAAGTCAAACATATATAAAGCAGAGCGTTTTAAGACACGCGTCCTCATCTTTCCTCATCATTCTTCCCGTCAAATAATCACGGTAAGTTCTCCAAGCGCTTTAACTAGCGCTCTGGCACTTCCGTCTTCCCGAAGATCCAGCCCCGATCGTGCGCCTTTGCGGCGTCTGAAGGGCTACTCCCTCAGCTTCGGCGGCGTTAAACCAAAGCGACGACGAAGTTCGCCTCCTGCGGAGCTCAAACGAGCGCCTTCCACGGCGTCGAGGCCTCCGTGCTCCCCTCTCTCATCCTCTCGGTACAACGGCCCGCACCGCTCAGGTCCCCGCCGTATATCGCGCCCGCCCGCAAACCGACGAGGCCTGCGATCATAACGAGTAAACTGCGTATCACGAACAACTAGCCATGTAAATTAAATATAAAAATAATTACTCTTTACCTTTCGTTTAATTTTTTGCCTCTAAGGTCCTTTATTATTCTTCCCTGCTCCCTTTCCCGCACAGGAATCAGAGAGCGTAGATAGAGCGAAGCGTGTGATGAAAATATCACAGCTGCCCTCAGGAAAGAGATTTTTATATCTTCACCAATTCCTCGTACACCTTCGTGTATTACGGGCGCTTTATGTGACAATTCCTCTAACTCTCTGTTTTAATTTCCGTCCTGTGCATAATACGGAAGCTTAACATACTAGATATAATAAAATAGATATATCATGAGCAAAATAATAACTCAATTCGTGCCTATAACAAAGGCAATGGTGACAGCAACCTGCCTCAACGCGTAAACACATACCGAAAAACGAATCTCACCCGAAGCCAAGGCTTCGCCCCGCTTCGCGCTCCCGCTCCCACGATTCTATGTCGCGTCTCGAGACCGCATTATACTAAACACGCGACTCAGGACGTAACAACCACTTACCGCTAAAGCCATCTATAAGATAACGGCGGAAGCAAAGTTGTATACCTAATATATAATAGTAGTATTAATTTATTGGTTCCCCTCAGGGATAGAATTCCAGCTCATTTACATCATTCTTATTTCTAAACTTACATCTACACTTAAACCTAATTTACAATTGCACTTAACCTATTCTCAATCACGCACACACACCCGGGCCTCCGCTTCCGCCGTAAGCGCACTTCTTCTTTATTCATAATGTTATATAATCTAATTTATTCTATTATTTAATCATCTTTTCATTCTTATTTGGCAGTGTTCATCCTCTCTTACCACGTATGTAAATATGAAACCGGAATTTACCAATACTACATGGGCTGAAAAGTCCCGGGATTTTTAATGAAAACAAACCTTTTTTGGGCAAAGTTATATTTATTCCTCAACATAGTTGCCTTCGAGGGCGATACACTTCGTATAGCGATTTTCCAACATTTCGATGCCCTTTCTGTAGTACGAAACGTCCAAGCCTTCGAAA
>NW_017300326.1:0-706 GCF_001594075.2 Trachymyrmex cornetzi
GTTCGAACTTCGGCTCGGTCCGAAAGTTTTCTTTAATGTATCTATGAATTTGCTTACGGTGGGTGCATTTCGTCCTCAACCGCTAAATATGCATGGTGCGAAAGCTTATTTCTCAACATTCGCACTAGTAATGCTTCATCTATTTGCGGCACCGAATCTCTCGCTCTTTTGCACGCCCGTGCGAACTGCCATACGGGAATGTTGTGGCCATCGTATATTTCGGCACGAGCTCGAGTGCGTCACGAACGTAAGATTTCGGGTAGGTCAGGTACGCGGTACCGAATGTTGTTCCTGTCACTGGACTGGAAGTCGCGCCTGCTCCGCTACCAAATCCCGTGATATTGAGAGCTGGCAGCCCTTCGCTAGGGATCGGCCCTACGTGAGTTGAAGCAGCAAAATCCGGCCCTTGAAGCCCTGCTAGTACATCTGCGACGTTACGCGTTGTATTCCTGAACGCTTCCGCGCGCGAGTTTAATTCTAATTCTCTCTTTCGCGCTCCTGATAGCCGATTCGTATTCTTTCTGTAACTCCTCTAGCGAGCGCGATCGCGTTTCCTCCCGCGGAGGAGAAATGTCACTATTCGTGTTATATAATGGTGAGGTAAATTTTTTAAGAATATTCGGCGAAGGCAGGATGCCAGGAAATTAATTATCGCAAAGCAAAAGTTAATCATTTCCCCCCTGTCCCTTTTCTGGGAGGTCTTATG
>NW_017300326.1:2463-4086 GCF_001594075.2 Trachymyrmex cornetzi
GGTACGAAGTCGGAACTAAGCGATTTTCCGTCTTTGGCGTGCTCTTTTATATCGTTAGAAGTGGTGGTGCTGAGCGGGAAAGGGGGTTGACCTGTCAACAGTTACCGGAACCGTTTGAATTGTTCTAGAACTTTCGATCTAATAAAATTTTATTAGATTTTACCGTTTTAAAGGGCGAAATTGCCGAATCTAAATGTTGACAGGGCCCTCTTAGTCGCTCCGCCCCTGTGCTGCATACTGTGCAGTCGCTGTGCGCGTTTATTCGCGTTATATTCCGCCGAATGATGTTTTCTCTTTTTTTTATACATAGAGTTTGAGCATAGAGCGTTTGTGCGTTATTCGTATCGCGAAGCTTCTAACGGATCCCGCAGATTTTGTTATAAGCTTTTGATGCACTTGCGGGTGCGATTCAGCTACGTATTCTCGATCATAAGCGCAGTATTAGCCGCTTTCTGAATCGGCGCAGTCAAATTTGCAGTTGCAATTACTGGATTTAAATGAAGTAATTTTATTGATTACTTCAGAATACTGCGATAGATCGAGAATAGTAGAGAGCCTCTTACTTCCCTATGGGTTATCATTCAATGTTATGGGGTGTTAATTCATCTCGCTATTAATTTAAACGGTTTTTCACGCGATTAATTATATTAGATCGCGCAAGCGCAATACGGTTTAGTAACAGCTGTTCTGATCACGCGCTAACCGCGTGATCACGATTCGCGAGGATTTCGCGGCTGTCGCGACAGTTCGCGTTGCCACGGCAACGCGTCTAGCGTCGTTAAGAGTGACGTTCGCCTGCGCGCAAATTTCGGCGGACGTTACACCCCCCTTCTAAAGAATGAGCTACGTTTGCAAGGCGTTGCGAACGAAGAATGAGGTTTGGTGTAGGTGACAGCCTAGAGGGAGTGGAGGGCGATTGGTCGAATTCCTCTTTTCCATTTCCGTCTGGACTTTATAGTAGGAATTTGATATGCTTTTGTTCCATGGTTTAGGTTCGATTGGTTAATAGTCGCCTGGGTATATCGTAGCCTTCCTTCTTTAGCTAGTCCCCTTTTTGATGTGAATTTTGGGCCTGGTTAGGGGAGGCTTTATTAGGCTGACAACTACTGGAGGGCGTGATTAATCTTCTTGGGGGAGAGGGGTTTGCGCAAGGGTACAATTTTGTCGTCGATATCGCTTTACTTTTTGAACGTGGCACTTCCTCCTATTATTACATTAATTGATAAAATAACTAAAAAGAAAATCTATGGTGCGAAACACGCAAAAGAGTATTCGTAGTTTTTGGTTATTTACAATAGTATTAATATTTTTACATGATTAGCTTATTTACATTAAGTGGCGTGAACTGCAGCAGTAAAAAGCCCGATGTTTAGAACAAAAATAAAATAAAAAAAAGGTTTTAATATATGTGTGAAGAGAAAAGAAAAAAAAAGAAAGAAAGAAAACAAAAATAATAAAAAAAATTAAAAGAAAATGCTTGTATAGTGACTAGAGTTCATAACGGCTGGCAGTTATCGCTGCGTTCAAAGCGTTTTATTCTAAAGCTTAATAATAATCGGCAATATATACATATACAGGGTGGACCATCTGAAGTGATCCAGTCAAATATCTCGAAAACTAGTA
>NW_017300327.1:0-758 GCF_001594075.2 Trachymyrmex cornetzi
ATTAGACTACCGAGGCCTTAGTAATATTCTTCGCAATAATCGGTATACTAAGGAAACAACGTCAAAATATTGTAAAAAGTTATTGGAAAATGAATTTTTTTGAGATAAATCACTAATTTCGAATATTTGTTGAATTATATTATTTTTACAACTAACAAATACTGGTTAATAATGCATTTTTCATATTAATTTATATTCTATAGACATAGAAACATAAAAAAATCCAATATCTACTGTTAAAAAACTAGTTAAAACGGTGAAAACATGTAAGTAAAAAGGTGGGTCGTTCAACGACCCATCATGGCGCAAAGGGTTAAGGGGATGCTGGAGTGACGGTCGAAGTTAATCAGGGTTGATAATATAGATTTTCAGAAACTTACGCCTGTATGCTTACGCCCTCTGAGCGCCCTACAGCGCGTTAAGCGGGGAGCACAGACTCTTGCATAACGCATAACACGTAATGCATAAGAATATGTACCAATCGAAGTTCTCCGTTTCTTTTCCTTCCATGTAATAGAGAACTCTGGTTGGTTCAATTTCTTATGCCTCATGTGTCATGCGTTAAGCAAGAATCTGTGCTCCCCGCTTTAGCCTTGAAGCCAAACGCATTTCCTCATATCGCATGCTATCGCATGCCACTTAGCTCCTACTCACTCTAATAAGTCTGTTCGAGTATTTGACGCGACAAACTTGAATAATATCGCGTTATAATAGATATACACCCAGTACTAAAAATCTGTAACATATGTAATATGAAG
>NW_017300327.1:1009-2221 GCF_001594075.2 Trachymyrmex cornetzi
GGTTGATAAGCGTCGTACGACGCACGTCGAATCTAGTGTGAATCCAGCATTAGGCCGATATTTCATTTATGCGTTTTTGTCGTACGACAAATGTGTGCAAGACAGAGAGGTCCTCGGATCTCTCTATCCTATAGCCAATCAACACGCAGAAAAAGCTTGTCGTACGACAAAAACGTACAAATGAAATATCGTCTTAATACAGTGAATGATATCCTAGTTATTTGCTAATGTACGAAGATGACATGATCACTGTCACACTGTGTCGCTTTCTGAAAAGCAACAACAATGTGTCAATAGATACATGTATACATAGCACGTATATTTAATATTTATAGCTGCTCCTTGATGAATACAAATATAATATTACTGATGTATTCTTTTGTACAACATTAGAATAATGCATCTTTATCGTAATTATGTGAATATACGCACATTAGACATAGACATTACACATGCTGAAATATTCATGCCGAAACCCTTGTGCAATTTTTCAAACAGAATTAGCTAAAATGAGCCAGAAATTAGATTCGATGCATGGTGGTTCTATCATGTTTCGGCGTAACAACAAAATAGCGTAAAAAGCATAAAGTGACTAGACAGAAACTGATGTTCAAGTGAAATGATATGATTGGTCGACGCAAGTTACGCTTACGCAAGTTATGCCGCATGTGACGGCACCCTTACTGCTCGCTTTTACTGCACGCTCTTTTACTCGTTACTGCTATAACTTTATTACAATACAAAAAAATAAAAGCTAAAAACCGTTATTTTCAGCTTTCTCCCATTGCCATTCTACTGCAGCTTCATTGAAAAAATAATCAGCGAATCTTTTCCTGTAAATAGTCGGCAAATTATGGTACTTGAAGTTAGACGATGGCTAATACTATTAGGCAATGTTGTTAAGCATGATATTTGCTGCTTGTCATAATCATTATACCAGATATGTAAATATGAAACCGGAATTTTTAGAAAATACACGTTTATTGCATGAAAATGATAAAAAATATTTTATTCGAAGTATTGCCCATCGCTAGCTATACATTTTTCCCACCTGTCTGACAATTTGTGGATGCCACGCCAAAAAAATTGTTGCTCTTTTGAGCCAAACTAGTCATCTAGCCATTTTCGTACATCTTCGTAAGAAGCGAAGCGCTGCTGAGCAAGTGCGTGTCCTATCGATGCAAATAAGTAGTAATCGGACGGAGCCAAGTC
>NW_017300327.1:2466-3820 GCF_001594075.2 Trachymyrmex cornetzi
AAGACACAGAGCATTGTCTTCCGTCCATAGCGATTTGGCCTTGCAGTCGATGTTGATGATTTACCTGGAGTTACTCATGATCTTTTACGCTTAGAATTCTCAAAATATATCCACTTTTCATCGCCAGTCACAATTCGATGGAGAAATGACCTTCTTTTGTACAGGCGAGCAGCATTTCGCAAGTGGTTTTTCGGTTTTCCTGCTGTCTTTCATTCAGTTCATGTGGAACCCATTTTCCCATCTTCTGGATCTTTCCCATGGATTTCAAATGTATGGTGACGGCTTCTCGTGTCACATTCAATTGATCCGCGAGTTGTTGTTGAGTTTGAGCGTCATCCTCATCCAACAATGCTTGCAATTCGCTGTCTTCAAACTTTTTCGGTGGTTTTCCACGTTCTTCATTTCTCACGTCAAAATCGCCACTTTTGAATTTTTTAAACCACTCAAAGCACTGTGATTTACCAAGAGCATGCTCACCGTAAGCTTCGACAAGTATTCAATGCGATTCTGCAGCAGTTTTCTTCAAATGGTAACAGAAAATCAATGCTGTTTAAAAATCGTAATTTCCAGGCACAAAATTCGACATGTTCAACGCTATTACAAACTATACTGTTTTATGAAATTTGTATTGTTGTGAGTTGAAAGTCTTTGTCAGATGTCAGAACAAGGAAATGGCGTCAATGACGCGGTCTGACGGCAACTACATTGACAGCTATGGCCACCTATTGGTAAATTTCGGTTTCATATTTACATACCTGGTATGTATAGTGGGTGGCACCCAGTTGGACACGGCTCAATTGAAGACGAGCCACTCATAGCTCTTGAGAGTCCAAAGCTCCTAGACACCTGGTCGCTGTGATTGGTGGTGTCCAATCGAGCCGTGGTCAATCGGGATCACCCCCTGTATGAGGATCCGGGCTAATGGCCGTAGCACAGACTCTTGCATAACGCATAAGTCCGGATCTACAATAGGTGTTTTATGCCTTATGCCGTAAGAAACTGACCAATTTTAGTCGAATCCGAGAAGAATAAGCGACTGTGATTCGCCCATTTCTTATGGCTTAAGGCTTAAAACCCTATTGTAGATCCGGGGTAATGCATAGTGCATAAGTGAATCAATCAATCGAAATTCTTCTTTTCCACGGAATGAGAGGAAAGGAAAGTTTCTGATTAGTTGATTCGCTTATGCACTATGCGTTATGCGTTGTGCAAAAGCTTGTGTCTGGGCCCTAAGGGCTCTCACACATGAAATGCATAACAGAGCATAAGCATAACATAAGACTACTGGACCAATGAGCATCTAGCATAATGTCGCCATATTGATTTACATAAGATGTAAAGCGGGGAGCACAAA
>NW_017300327.1:6323-6769 GCF_001594075.2 Trachymyrmex cornetzi
CAATGCTGCCAGTACTGACAGTGAATAACGAAACGCGGCCTTGGTCTTTTATTGACCATTATGCTACCCAACGGGAGACTTATGACGTCAATATGACGTCACGGAATGACGTTACGAAAATGACGTCAGTATGTCGTCACGAAATGACATCATACTGACATCACCAAATTACGTCGAATAAAACCTATGATCACTTTTTGGTCACTTGACATCATTTGTACCAACATGACTTGAATTTGATGTCAAAACGACGAACTTTGCTACGTGAGATGTAATTATAATAATTATCTATAACTTCGTATACAATTATATATGTTTATAATTATTTATACATATTTATATATATTTATGCATGAACAAGTTTTTACCATATTACTTACTATCAGTTGTTGCTGCTATGAATTCAGCATCGAATACGTTTAATATTTATGATTCATCGTTTTTGT
>NW_017300327.1:7127-10034 GCF_001594075.2 Trachymyrmex cornetzi
GCCAGGGATGCCCAGGGCCTCCCAACTCCCCTCTTGTAAACGCGGTACCACCGTTAGTGGCGCCCTTAGCTTATGAGCTGCGTTCAAAAACATCACCCGAGTGCTCCCGCGTATCGTATTATCTTTGTTGTTCACTCAGTGTTAAACAAGGATAAGATAATACACGAAGACACCCGGGTGATGTTTTTGAACACAGCCATGGAAGGGAAAGAAACGGAGAACTTCGATTGGTACATATTCTTATGCATTACGTGTTATGCGTTATGCAAGAGTCTGTGCTCCCCGTTTTAGTCAGCGAAGCTTTGTTGCATGAAATGGTATCTTAAGTTCGGATCTACAATAGGTTTTAGGCGTTGTCTACAATATGCGAAGTAAGCTTGGTTTAAGAAGTAAGGATAAGAAATTGACCAATTACAGTCGATTGTAAAAAGAATAATCGATTATGATTGGTCAATTTCTTACTCTTACTTCTTAAGAAGATTGAAGAAAGAAGAGAGAAGGTTGAAGAGAAAACAAACAGTGGGGAAAGGAGTAAAAATGGTGGACGCGAATACCTACGTTTCTAGTGCTCTACCCATGTTAGCATGGCTTTTAGCATGGCTACTTAAAGTCCAAAAGCCGCTACGCGGCGCTGGCAACATTCATACAACGTATATATATATATATATATTACATGCAGCACAGGACGTTTAAATAACGTTGAAATAATGTTACTTCAGGTCAAAACGTTGAAATAACATTGAAATAATGTTACAACAAACAATGAAACAAACGGAACGTATGTACAGTCAGGATCTAAGGCGTCGTCTACAATACACGGAGTAAGAAGTAAGAGTAAGAAATTGACCAATCACAATCGAATATGAGAAGAATAATCGACTGTAATTGGTCAATTTCTTACTCTTACTTCTTACTCCGTGTATTGTAGACGGGCCTTTAGATGGATTTCGGAATTCAGCTTACTCCCAAGCAATTGGTTCTTACTTATGGACCCATAAATAAAAACCAATCGCTCGACGAATAAGCTTCATTCCGAAACCCATCGAAAAAAGTGTTGCAAACTTTTAGGCTCCGACTGTACATATATATATATATGTTAATGCATGAATGTTGCCAGCGCCGCGTTAAGCTGTCTTTGGACATTAAGTAGCCATGCTAAAAGTTGTCGTGTCAGGGGGCTGCTTCGCGTATCGTAGACAACACATTAAGCCTTAAGCCATAAGAAATGGGCAAATCACAGTCTTTTATTCCCTCGGATTCGACTGTAATTGGTCAATTTCTTACCCCGGATCTACAATAGGTGTTTTAAGTCTTAAGCTATAAGAAATTGACCAATTACAATCGAATCCGAGAAGAATAAGCGACTGTGATTCGCCCATTTCTTAGGCGTCGTCTACAATACACGGAGTAAGAAGTAAAAGTAAGAAATTGACCAATCACAGTCGAATGTGAGAAGAATAATCGACTGTGAAGGTCCGTCTACAATACACGGAGTAAGAAGTAAGAGTAAGAAATTGACCAATCACAGCCGAATGTGAGAAGAATAATCGACTGTGATTGGTCAATTTCTTACTCTTACTTCTTACTCCGTGTATTGTAGACGGGCCTTGATTGGTCAATTTCTTACTCTTACTTCTTACTCCGTGTATTGTAGACGGGCCTTTATGGTTTAAGGCTTAAAACCCTATTGTAAATCCGGATTAAAGGTATATCCACACAAACTTGCATAGCCGCATAAACGTATGCATAAAGAAAATTATCCAATCATATTTTATGTACGACTTTAAAAGAGAACTGCAATTGGATAATTTTCTTTATGCATATGTTTATGCGGCTATGCAAGTTTGTGTGGATATACCCTTACGGCTCAAAACACCTATTGTAGATCCGGGGCAATGAACTATATATACACTGGAATGAGCATCTCCGCTGTGAAGCATAGAAAATCGTGGCCGCAATTGATCAGCCGCCATTTTGGTTGGGTCAAATACTTGAGCGAATCAGAAGCGTTCGCGCGTGCGTTGCGATCGATGTATCGATCGATGTCCTATCGATGTATGGAAATCTATATGGACATGAATGGTGTATAAACAAAAATAATGTCACTTCAATTTTATTATAATAGTACATTCAATAAAATAATTTTAATAACACTTCATATCCTACATCGTTAACATATATGCAGGAATTGATATATTTAATACAAAATTGTTACCTATAAAATGAAAGGCCCTTTTTATTTTTCTGCCCACACCCAGACACACAATATTTCATGTTGATGCTTTGTAGACAGTCACGCGATTTTACAATCCTTCAAATATAACCTCACACATGATAATCTTGCTAACATGTGCGTTTTACTTCTTCGCGTAAAGGCCGCAGCATAGACTTTTGCATAATGCATAACGCATAGTGCATAAGCGAATCAACTAATCAGAATCTTTCCTTTTCTCCCATTCCGTGGAAAAGAAGAATTTCGATTGGTTGATTTCCTTATGCAGTATGCATTATGCATTATGCAAGAGTCTGTGCTGTGGCTTTAAGGGCTATCGCACATGAAACGCATAACAGAGCATAAACATAACATAAGGCCGCTAAACCAATGAGCATCTTATGTAAATCAATATGGCGACATTATGCTAGATGCTCATTGGTCCAGCAGTCTTATGTTATGCTTATGCTCTGTTATGCATTTCATGTGTGAAGCCCTTAAGAATATGCAGAATACGAAAGTAAGGGCCATTTTCACCAAGCTCAGTTAACTTAACCAGCCTAGTAACTGCAATGAAATAGAAAGAGATAGAAATAGTTCTATCTCTTTCTATTTCATTCCAGTTACTAGGCTGGTTAAGTAAACCGACGATGGTGAAAGTGGCCCTAAAAGAATAACATAAACTCAACTGTGCG
>NW_017300327.1:10184-10858 GCF_001594075.2 Trachymyrmex cornetzi
ATGCTGGATTCACACTGCATCCGATTTGCGTTGTACGAAGCTCTGCAACCAATCAGAAAACAGGATTCCGATGGATTTTGCTTCGTATCATCGGAATCCTGTTTTCTGATTGGTTGCAGAGCGTCATACGGCGCAAATCGGATGCAGTGTGAATCCAGCATGATCGTCTACCGACGTGAACGGACGTGTTATTGCATTATTATTTTTGGAAAGTGTGACCGGCTTCAAACGCACAGTTGAGTTTATGTTATTCTTTTAGGGCCACTTTCACCATCGTCGGTTTACTTAACCAGCCTAGTAACTGAAATGAAATAGAAAGAGATAGAACTATTTCTATCTCTTTCTATTTCATTACACTCAAGTATCTGACTCAGCCAAAATAGCGGCTGATCAATTGCGGCCACGAATTTTCCTCGATATCCATTTCAGTGTATACTTGGTGTTTGAAAATTATCGCGATTCCTGTCACGAGCAAGTAGAACGGACCGAACTGAATCGAAAATTCTTATACCATTTTGTAGTTTGCGCAATACTTAACAAGATATTAACGTTTAAAGATAACCGAATAAGCGCGTCCGGCCCCGGCCTACTGCTGCCGAATATACAACCTATCGTCCCCACCGATCGCACGGCGCGCGGGGAGTGGGAACTGCCACTAAACGTCTTAACGGCTT
>NW_017300327.1:10980-14451 GCF_001594075.2 Trachymyrmex cornetzi
GTCGATGGGCTTGACTCAAACGGCACGCCTAGCAAGCCATCCTCACTCCCAGCAGCTTGCGCGCCGTGCGATCGGTGGGGATGGTAGGTTGTATATTTGGCAGCAGTAGGCCGACCGGGCGCTCTTATTCGGCTATCTTTAAACGTTAATATCTCGTTAACTATTGCGCAAACTACAAAATGATATAAGATTTTTCGATTCAGTTCGGTCCGTTCTACCTGCTCGTGACAGGAATCGCGATATACGCGATTCCTATCACGAGCAGAACTTACAGTCGAATGCGAAGAAAATAATAGCGTTTTCGGCCCAGCCAGGGGATCGATTCTGTATCTTGAAACAAGGTGAAAATTACAAAAGTGAGTGAATTTACTAGAATACTGATAATTTCGGCTGCGGTCCACTTGACGCTACAAACGCTTCGAAGCGTTTGAGCAACCAATCAGAACAAAGAATTTTATAAATTGGCTAATCAAAAACGCTTCGAAGCGTTTGTAGCGTCAAATGGACCGCAGCCTTCATTGGTCAACACCTAGTAAATTTGCTCACTTTTGTAATTTTCACCTTGATTAAAGATACAGAATCGACCCCCAGGTTTGCACCAACCTGGGTTGGATTAATGGCATTTTGTGCTCTCCTATTGGTAGAGCGGGTGACGTCAACCAATAAGAAAGATTAATCCAACCAAGGTTGGTGCAAACCCGATCGGGCCGAAAACGCTATAAGGCCGGAATCAGACTACGCATTGAAGATTGAGATTAAAGGTTAAAGATTGAAATTTCACCAATGAGGACAAAGAAATTATGGTTCCTTTTGTTCTGATTGGTCAAATTTCAATCTTTCCATCTTCAATCTCATTCTTCAATGCGTAGTCTGATTCCGGCCTAAGTAATTGTAATTCGTCTATTCCTTGTGGCTTAAGGGCCATTTCACACAAACTTACAGAGCTGCATAATCATATGCATAAAGAAAATTATCCAATCACATTTCTGTCATAAAGACAAACGTAAATTACGATTGGATGATTTTCTTTATGCATATGTTTATGTGGCTCTGCAAGTTGTGTGGAATGGTCCTAAGGCTTAAAAATCTATTGTAGATCCTCGGTAATTGGTCAATTTCTTACGACTTAAGGAGTATGGCCACCCTAGCGAGCATATAAACAGCAATAAGTTAAAAAATTATTTTTAGTTTAAAAAATAATTTAATATAAAATCTAATTAAAGCACTGGTTTGTGCATACAACACACACACAACACATTAAAATCCACTAAAAAATTTTTTTTGTATTTTTTGCATCCAAAATGATGGCGTTACCGATGACAAAATCTAGCACGGTTTTTATGGAGGTGCTCGGGGACATGACATTTAACATTTACAAATTTTAACTTAGAGCAAAAAAAATTTTATTTTCATGTACATTAAAATACCTAAAGAAATACATAGTTTGTAAAAATATTAACTGGACACGGCTCAATTGGACACGAGCCACTTACAGCGCTTGAGACTACAAAGCTCTTAAGCACCGGTTGCTGTGATTGATGGTGTCCAATCGAGCCGTGATCAATCGAGATCACCCCAAAATTTTCTTCAAAAACTGTTCATAAAATAAAAGGTTTTTTATATATCGAAAAACCTCTACGTACTTCTCTGCGAAATGCATTTAAGAAGTTGCACTTAAAATTTGAACCCATTCGGATAGAAATTATTGAAGTTATTTGTCATGCCGATTTGAAAAATGTTGTTTTGAGAAAAACGCGTTTAAAGTTCAAGCGCTCAGCTTGCGTTATATGGGGTGGCACTCAGTTGGACACGGCTTAATTGGACACGAGCCACTCACAGCGCTTGAGATTACAAAGCTCCTAGGCACCTGGTCGCTGTGATTGGTGGTGTCCAATCGAGCCGTGATCAATCGGGATTACCCTCGTTATATGCAAGCTCTCATAGCGCTCAGCAAATGCTCAGCTTGCGCTCATTTTTTTTTGTTATAAATTCAATTGCTACTTATTTTTGTGATAATAAAGTATCGAAAAAGCAAAAAAAAAAAAAAATTTTTTTTACTTTTTGAAAATTCTAGGGTGGCCATATGGTACGTTTCCACTGAGTGCGTCACGCGTCGCGTCATGAAAGAGAAAAAGAAATAAAATTATATAAATACACAACCCCTCTCTTTCTCTCCTTCGACGACGCGACGCGTGACGCGCTCAGTGGAAACTCAGCCATTCCTCTTAGCCCGGATCCTCATACGGGCAACAGCGCTTTGACACAGAGCGCTAATTGGTGAAAAGCCGGTTGTGGTGATAAAATTTGCCCCCTTCACCCGTTTTTCACCAATCAGCATTCAGTGTCAAAGCGCTGTTCCCCGTATGAGGATCCGGGCTAAGGCTTAAAACACATCGGCTCGTATTCAACGCGCTTACAACGATGTTAACACGCTAACATACTATACTTTACGTCACGCATATTATAGAATTTCAGAGATAAAAGTGCGCTTTTATCGATAAAAGCGCGTTCTGAATACGGGCCCCAGGCTATGTTCCAAAACTTCCTCTCCGAGAAAAATTTTACTCGAAATACATAGTACACGTAACGTATATATATATTATAGCATATAAAGTAAAATCTTCCTCGGAGAGAAAGTTTTGGAACGTAGCCCTATTGTAGAGTCCTAGATTTATCAGAGAGACGCAACCGGTGTTATGCATTCTGATTCGCTGTTGCAATCTGACCAATTGCGTGACTTGGCAGCCATTTATAGTACTAGTGACATATTTCTATTTCATTTTATCCTATACATTCAATCTCTCATTATATCCTACACGTCTTATCTTGTTTGACATAGTTTAAAGACTGTTTCATAGCATGTCGGCCATGTTTAGTACTCTCCTTAGCACCTTTGTCATACTGACTTAAGCCGGTTGCGCCTCTCTGATAAATCTAGGACTCTATCCTATTGTAGATCTGGGGTTAAACAATTGGAAAGCACCCATGGTTTCTTAGAACATATATAAATGGAAGGGGCTTAGGGTGCTGAACGTGAAGCCACATTGCGAACATTTATCCCTTACTACCTTTCTCTCTCGCACAGACGTTTGCATCACCGCGAGCCATGGGAAGTATAAGCAATGTCCGTTCCATTTATATATGTTCTAAGCATGGTTTGCACGTTTCCTAGGGTGCGTTCCGTTTCTCGCATGATGCGTCGTTTATCCTTGTTGCTCACCAAATGTTAATCAAGGACAATGGATGCATCATTCGCATCATGCGCGATACGGAACGCACCTATAGGATATGAGCACAAGAATTGCCGTAACGCTTTACGACAGTCTCAAGGGTCCTCTACATAGAAGTCGTAGACGGTCGTGGAGTCTTAAGTCGTAGGAAACTGACCAATTCAAATCGAGTATTCTCCTTATATTTGATTGTGATTGGTTGGTTTCCTACGACTTAAGACTCCACGACCGTCTACGACTT
>NW_017300327.1:15909-16356 GCF_001594075.2 Trachymyrmex cornetzi
CCCTGCCGCTCATATATACGCGATGGAAAGATACCGGTTCCCCATGAGGCGTACTTTCGAGATGCGTAAGTTACGAAAACCAATCGTAAATTCATTTAGCATTTCTGTTAGAGGGTACAACAGAAATTCTAATCAGCAATTGGTTGCATTAGTTTCGCATTTCTCTAATCTTCCGCGAAATACGGGGTGTTTTCCAACAACGTACACAGATGACACAGTGTAAGGGCCTGCGCACAATAGAGGAACAAGAATTAGATATTAAGATTTCAACCTATCAGAAATCGTGTATTCCGATGTAATCAGTTTTTGATAGGTTGAAATCTTAATATCTAATTCCTGTTCCTCTATTGTGCGCAGGCCCTAACACTGTGTCGTACACAAAGTGTTCCAACTATGACACAGTGTTACACTGCTCGACACTGTAAAAAGTTAAGTACGAGCGTGTAG
>NW_017300327.1:17267-23886 GCF_001594075.2 Trachymyrmex cornetzi
CTTGCGAAATTTGCAAACAGATCTAAGAGAATAATTCTGTGATTGGCGATACGCGAATCCGCTTACGCACGATCCGCTGCATGGGACATCACCCTTAAAGTTAACGACTATAGAGGTTAGGAAATCTGTCACGGTCACATTACCGCTATGTTTTCATGCTTTTATATCTAGAGTTCTGAACGTTCCAACAAGACTTTACACAGTGGAACACAGTGTAACGTCTCTGTGTCCTAGCTGGAAAACAGCCACGCTCAATGTGAATGCGGGCTTCCAGAATGGCGTATTCTAGTAAATAAAAAATAACGGCCCATATTCAGAACGCGCTTTTATCGATAAAAGCGCACTTTTATCTCTGAAATTCTATAATATACGTGACGTAAAGTATAGTATGTAGCGTGCTAACATCGTTGTAAGCGCGTTCTGAATACGGGCTAACATATTCTAGTAAATTACTAGAATACGCAGGTTACGCCGCATGTGACGGCACCCTAATAGGTACCCAGAGCGGCTTGTGAAAATGCACCATAAAGAATCTCCCTAAATTTCTCTCGTTTGTCATTTGTAGTTAAAAGTTGGTACCACTGATTCGTTTTGGCAAGATGTCTCTGTTGTGAAGTGGTTGTTAATCGCGATTCGCAACAATATTTTCCAAAACATACGATAGCTGTTGACGAAGGTTTTTATGGTGATTAAGTTTCGTAAAAAAGCTATATAAAGTAAGTTTCAGTGGTGATACATAATTTCTCGTCACATTAACTTATTTCAATTCAATAAATGCTTTGGAACTCGTGTAGGAATCAGTTTGGTGTCAGATTTTACATAATTTAACATGTTTTGACGTGGTATTAAATAATATCTAATGTTACACAATGATCGATAAGTTGTAATTTTATACATTGTTTCTGCTTTGATTTTTCTTGACAATCTGTTGATTCTCTGCAAGGATCTTTTGATGAAATCAGGATGAGCGCCAGGCTTTTAAAAGATCCTGCTACCGCGTCTAGCCGTATATTTATAGGCCATTTACAAACTGACGATATTACGAAGCTGGAATTAGAGGATCATTTCGCCAAATATGGCACCATTATAGCATCAGTAATAAACAGAGGTTTTGGATTTGTACAATTTGAAGAAGAGCAGTCTGCACAAAATGCTATTCAAAAGGAAAATGGTGCAATGTTTAAAGGCAGACGTATAGGTATATTATACAGACGCAACTAGATATGCTTTATTTTTCCTTTCCTCGTGTCGTTATCCATTCTTTTATTTAATTAAGATTCTTTTTATTAAATTTTTTTCATTTTGGATAATATATGGAATATATGTAGAGAAATAATTCGAACTTATTGTTTTTTTTTCTATAATTCTAATTTATAGATGTCAGACCAGCAAAGAAGGATAATCAATCTAGTGGTAATGCAGGAAATGCAAATACAAAACAAATGGTTGGATTAAATAACCAATTTAATTCCATGAATCAATTCAATAATGCAAATGAATCATTTGGTATGAATAAACCAAATTATGCTGGTGGGATGAATCAGAGCTTTGGGAATGACAATACATTTGGTAACAACCAAAAAGATTTAAACGCTCCATCTAGAAGCAGTGGAAATAATCACTTTGATGATGGAAATCAGGCTGGAAGTAAGAATAATGATCAGTTTAATGGAAAGCATAATAATAGTAATAATAATAATAATGGAAATGATCATTTTAATAATCCCATGCAAAATCGTGGAAATAATCAATTTAATACAAACAATCCAAATCGTGGAAATGATCAGCTTGGTCATGGCAATCCAAATAGAGGCACTAACAATCAATTTGGAAATAATAACCAAATAGGAAATCAGAATAGACCTGGAGGAATTCCAAATCGAAATCAAACTAACCCAGGCAATAACCAAAACCAAAATGCCAGTGGTACAGGAATAGGCCTTGGTGGTATTCATAGACCTCGTGGGTCAAGAGGAGGAAAAAACAGAAATAAAAATAATCAGAACATTCCGAATAATCCAAACATAAATAATTTCAGAGATCGAAGTCCAATTAATAGGAATAATCGGATGGAAGATAAAACAAATAGAGACTGGGATCTCAAACAAGGAGATAGACTACGTAACAACAACTTTTCTAGAGATTCATTTAATGATAGTGGAAATCGATATGATGATTTCAAAGCTCCTGGACCTAGGGAGACAAATGCTAATTTTGGGTAAAATCATTCTTGTAAAAATAAATAATACATCTCATTTTAGATAATGTACAAATAGTGACAATCCTAATAAAGTTTCCAAGATATGATTATTGCCAATTTATTAATTTGTACAGATACAGATAGTACAATATCTATTTATATTACAGAAATACCAGTGGATCATCTGATTATCTTGCCATTGCAGCTGAGAAGAATGACTGTGAAATTATTGTCGTTAATAAAGCGTTAACGTAAGATTTTACAAGACTACGGTTTGAGTTTTACCTTATTTGAGTAACACATAATATTTTGCTCATTAAATATACAGGAAATATGCAGAAGATATCGAATTACGTTTGAAGCAAATTGGTTTAATGGTAGATTTGCTGTTTCCAAATGAAGATGTTCCTTTAGGTCGTGTTTTGGGAAATATAGCAAGTCGTGGCTGCCTGTATGCTGTAGTTGTTACACCTATCAACCACGAGCATCATTCATTAACATTGAATATTTTACATGGTTTGCCACAAGGTAAAGTCAATACAAAAAATTCTTTGCGTATACTTGCAAATATGACATTAATTGACATTATATTATTATTATGTTGTAGAACACAGAAATATGCCTGTTGAAGATGCTATAAATTTGATTTCACGAGATTTCGCGAATTATAAATCTGGTGGTCGTTCGGTTCCTTTGAATACACCTCTTGCAAGCGAACGTCATCCGGATGCTATTCAAGTTCTTCTTAACATGTTGGCTGATAATCATCAGCTTACAGTTTTGCAATACGATCGCGTCATAAAATATCTTGATATGAAACGCGAGGAACAAGTACAAGTTGAATTAGGTGATGCAAAAGATTTACCAGTAAAAACATCGCTCGCGCCAGTCAATGATCCGAAACAGGCCGAATTACAAACGAGAATATTAAATATTTTAAATAACAGTAAAACTGCATCAACAACAATGGAACCCAGTCCAGTACCACCACCAACTTCAGCACCAGCCTCGGTACCATCAGCTAATTGGGGGACAGGTAAAAATTACAAATCGTAAAATCGCGTTGAAGAATGATTTGAAGATAAATTACATGCTCTTTACCACAAATTTTAATATTAGTAATATCTACACACTCGCATCTTAAATTTGAAATTTTTGTAAATGTTTGCAAATTGAAATTTTGGTCTTAAATAGTCATGGCAATACTTACCAAGTGAAAATGTTTGCAGTACTGAGCAAAAATTCTTATTTGCAATTAAATGTGAAGCAATCAAATATAGGTTTTTTTGTTTAGTATATCAAAGGTAAACTTCAGAAAATTTATCTACGTATGTATAGATATAGTACTTTATAGTACTTTATAATTTGGATGAAATTGTAAAATTGATCAATGTTTATTGTATTACGTTAATAGCATCAAACACAGTCACATCATCGACAACAACTTCTACAGGAGTTTCACCTTCACCTCTCCTAAATGATCCGACAGTTCAGAAAGCTCTTGACAGCCTCTTGCAAGGTAATCTATTGAAAAATATCGGCGATCAGCAACCATCACCTGCTACAACATCTGGAGCACCGTTATTTGCTGCTTTTTCTAATATTGGTAGATTTTAACTGTCACATTGAATTCTATTATATGATCTTATAAATTTTCGAATTCTTTATACTTTTCCGATTTTATTCCGTATGAGTATACATTCGCAAAAATGCAGTCTGCAAAAAGAAGACGTAGAAGTAGCATTGCAAATATA
The DNA here is from genome assembly GCF_001594075.2 of Trachymyrmex cornetzi. NCBI lineage: Eukaryota > Metazoa > Arthropoda > Insecta > Hymenoptera > Formicidae > Trachymyrmex > Trachymyrmex cornetzi. Next base: position 21,222 of record NW_017300327.1, read on the forward strand.
ATAAATATTTTAGTACATTGTGTATATTAACCGTGTAAAATGATAAAATTCAATATAAGAAATTTATTATGATTCTAAATTGCACAACACAATATTATATAATTATATAATTCTGATATTCACGTAATTAATGTTACTGCCTATATGTATGGTATATTATGTCGTTGATAATGTATTTCTCTAGTTAGCTATGTGTTTGAACTACATATGCTTTAATAAACATTATATATAATTTATCGGATATATATATGATATATATATATATTTTGCATTGCACACAAATGCTTGAACATATAAATTATTAGACAATATATACATATTTAAAACATTTTTGTTCAAAACAAGAATCTTATTTTTCATCATCATATATATTTTTATGTAAAAATCAGTTTTTATACAACTTAGAATATTAGATAAATATTCAATATAATTGAAGATACACCTTCTTTTTATTATATGAAAATCATTTTAATCTTCATGTCCCTATGTAGTATAAAGTATTTTCACTAATATTATCCTTAAGGCCCCTGAGTAGTCGCGGCCATGTTGGAATCGTGGCGTCAGAAGCGAGGAATGACACGTTAATTTATGCACGATGCCATTTATAAACAGAGACAATTTGGATGAAATTAAACGATGGGTTCGCTTTAAAACACTTGCAAAAATCGATGAAAACTGTCCTTTTCTCCCTTGATAGTTAGTAAATGGTCGTAAAAGACTCGTAAAGTGAGCCTATATTCTGGCAGAAACACGGTTTAACAGCTGTTGAAACGAGTGAAATATACACTTACGTATAAAATTTCAAGATAACTTTAGTTCTTATCGATAATTAAGACTTTGATAAGTACGAGACAAGTCACATTTTCATAATTTAGCAAATAATAACGAAATGGCATCGTGCACAAATTTCGTCGTCAAAACTGGTCAAAATATTACTTTTCCACGCCTGTTAGTTCAGCCTTTATCGTGGCGAAGCGCTGTAATAGAATCCTGTTGATATGTCGCATGTCGGTATTTAGCACGCTTATTATACACACCATATGCGATACATATGAAATAAAAAACATAAAATATAATAATATAAAATATAGTTAAAATATGAAAAAAGATGATTTAGGTAACATATACGATACTGTATTAATGTCACGATTTATTTTTGAAAATGATCAAAAAATTAAAATAATAAAATTGTTCTGCACTATTATCTCGAATATCTACAATTGAGATTTTGATTAAAATTTTCATAGAGAAAAAAATTACAAACTCTTTATTCAACATATTATTAAAATATACCTACACTAAATAATTTTATCAGGGTTGCAAGAGTAAGTTAATATTTTTTTTTAAATTAAATTAAATTAATGCGAATGACTTAAAAAAATTAACAAATTTTTTGGACCGATGAAAATAAATCTGAGAAATCCTAAGAAGCACGGAATGAAGATTATTTAATCTTGTGAAAATTTGAGAAAGACGACACTCCGGGATATCTCCAGTAATAATAAAGTACAGGATATTAGGACTTTTGAGCACCATAGCCATATTGAATTGCGATGTCAGAAGCAACAAATGACACGTTATTTTTGTTATACACATACCATTTGTAAATAAAGAGTGTGCTTATCCCCCTTGACAGCCAGTAAATAACCATAAAAAGTGATAAAAGGTACGTGTAAGTGAAAATAGGCTTATAACTTTTTACGTACCTCTTATAACTTTTTATGGTTACTGACTGTCAGGCGGGGATAAGCATATAGTTTTCGTCCATTGTTACAATTATTTTTAAACAATTTTGTCATTTTGTTTTGCCCAAATTTTTATTTACAAATGACATATAACAAAAATTAACGTGTTATTTCATAAAAATCACCATTTTTGAGGATGCTTTTAAAATTGTCGGCAAATTGCTGGCAAGTTGTTACTCAAAGTTGTCATATTGTGACGGCAACAAGTTGCCTACAAATAAGGATTCAGTTGCTGCAATTCTAGTAGCTACACATTCTAGCAATGCATATTTGGCAAACAACAAGACAGACACATTGCTATTTGGGTTTATTTGGAATAAATTATGTTTATATTATTGGAATTGTATAAAATTTTTTACGTATAAAAAGTAACCTGCATTATACACTTTGCGCACCCAGATAGCAAAATGCTAGCAATATGCCAGAATTATGTTGGCAAATTCAGTTACAATTGTAGAGCAGATTCCTGTCCATTGCGTCTGCTTTAAGCTTGGTTTTTGTCATCATGACTTGCTGAACATAATATAACAACAGAAATGCAGCAAGAATGGAGCAGATCTTACCATCATAATGTGATGGCAGAAACATGACAAAAACAGAACATGACCTGTCATATCAGATACTAGTAGCAGAAACACAGCAGAAATCGTGCACGATGTGCCCTTATGACATGATATCAGAAAAATGGCAAAAACAAATTATTACATGTCATATTAGACACTAGCGGCAGAAATACAGTCGAAATCGTGCACAACGTGTTTTTACGAAGTGACATCGGAAATATGGCAAAAATAAATCATAACCAATCCATTAGACACTAGCGGCAAAAACACAGCAGAAATCGTATACAATGTACAGTTACGACGCAATGACATAAATGCGCAAGAATAAATTAGAATAAACACTGCGCTTTTTGAGGC
>NW_017300327.1:25458-26593 GCF_001594075.2 Trachymyrmex cornetzi
TGTATAATATTTAGTATATTTCTGAAAATTTTACATGCATGAAAAATTGTTTATCGAGTAAATTGTGCAAAATATCAATAATTTTATTTACTGATTATTCGTATTATTGTGAGATTGTAATTACTATCCTACGTAATCAATTTCATTATTCTGCGGATACGTGTGAGCTCCAAAGTCAATTGGTATGTCTGTATTATTATATCACTAAACGCGCTTACATGTTTCGACTCATTTTTGAGCCTTCCTCAGAGCAAACACACATTAACATATATAAAGTAAAAATTAGGGTGTATAAGGACCCCTTACCGCGTGATAAGAAGTCGAAGGTTGTTTATAAGATTTCGTGCAAGAGCTGCGACGCGAGTTATGTTGGACAGACGTGTAGACAACTGAAGTCAAGAATCACGGAACATAATAATTACATCCGATGGAACACGTCTGCTCGCAGTGTTATAACGGAACATCGGTTGCAAGAGGGACACGATTTTGACTGGGACAGTGTTGCAATATTGGACGAGGAACCTCACTACAGGAACAGATTGATTTCGAAGATGATATTCATCAGAAGACAAACGCATGGACTCAACCTACAGACAGATATGGAGGGGCTTCCGAAGGCCTACCTCCCGATTATAGATAAACTATAAAAGCTCGAGTTGTTGTCACGTCTTGTCATGAAATTAATTACGTAGGACAGCAATTACAATCTCACAATAATACGAATAATCAGTAAATAAAATTATTGATATTTTGCACAATTTACTCGATAAACAATTTTTCATGCATGTAAAATTTTCAGAAATATACTAAATATTATACACGCACGATTCGATCTATTAGAAAACGAAATGAAGTAAGCCTGATATATGACTAATATTTTATATTAAATAATACGTATACATTGTGTGTATGTGTTTGCTTTAGGGTGAATTGATTTTTTTAATCCTTTGTTGTAGATGTATTTTTGGAAAATTGGTCTTCAATAATTTTTCACTCAAATATTATCAACTTTGCAGAAAAACTGCAAGAGACAAAAATTGTTTATTTTCTTCTCATAGAGCTCTAAGAATTTTTTCAGAATTTTTTATCAACTTTTTAGTACTGCATTTTCTCATTTTTACCAACATGAGAAAAT
>NW_017300327.1:28144-30078 GCF_001594075.2 Trachymyrmex cornetzi
GCCTCAAAAAGCGCAGTGTTTATTCTAATTTATTCTTGCGCATTTATGTCATTGCGTCGTAACTGTACATTGTATACGATTTCTGCTGTGTTTTTGCCGCTAGTGTCTAATGGATTGGTTATGATTTATTTTTGCCATATTTCCGATGTCACTTCGTAAAAACACGTTGTGCACGATTTCGACTGTATTTCTGCCGCTAGTGTCTAATATGACATGTAATAATTTGTTTTTGCCATTTTTCTGATATCATGTCATAAGGGCACATCGTGCACGATTTCTGCTGTGTTTCTGCTACTAGTATCTGATATGACAGGTCATGTTCTGTTTTTGTCATGTTTCTGCCATCACATTATGATGGTAAGATCTGCTCCATTCTTGCTGCATTTCTGTTGTTATATTATGTTCAGCAAGTCATGATGACAAAAACCAAGCTTAAAGCAGACGCAATGGACAGGAATCTGCTCTACAATTGTAACTGAATTTGCCAACATAATTCTGGCATATTGCTAGCATTTTGCTATCTGGGTGCGCAAAGTGTATAATGCAGGTTACTTTTTATACGTAAAAAATTTTATACAATTCCAATAATATAAACATAATTTATTCCAAATAAACCCAAATAGCAATGTGTCTGTCTTGTTGTTTGCCAAATATGCATTGCTAGAATGTGTAGCTACTAGAATTGCAGCAACTGAATCCTTATTTGTAGGCAACTTGTTGTACATTAAAATGTGTTTACACTATCAGGATTCAACATATAATGAAACGACAAGTATTTTTGTATGTATATAATACGCACATGTGCTGTGCAGGAACCGTGCAGATGCAATAAATTTATTTAAATGTGCGCGCATGGGCGCATTTACATTTTACCGTTAGAATTGAAAATTGATATTCTCTAATGGATAAATGTCATTGCAACCCGTGCGTACAACAACTTTGAGTAACAACTATTTGGAAGTAACAACAACCATGAAACTCCAACAGGCTTCTTTTTACGTGTGTATCACTAACATGGATTGTGATCAAGAATAATTTATTGATAAAAATATATAGGAGTTATTAAAGCAACTCACTTTTCATTAGGTAATACATACATTGACCGATAGCAAGATTTAGAAGAATTTAGCACGAACATTAATTTCACTGCTGAAGATCACATATAAGGTCGAAACGTCATATGAAATTGTAATGTATGTATTCATTTTGAATAATAATTTTAGCGAATAACATCTGTCTAAATGGCTTTTTTAGTCTAATATTTTATATATTAATTTTAAATTTAGATTCATTTCAGCCTGATTTATATTTAGGCACTATCGTATTTCCAGATACAGTTTTTGTGCATGTCATGATGTAATACTCTACTTTTCTCTTTGCATTAACACAACTATTGCGGAACGCCTAGATCAAGCCTGTCCAATTAGAACTCCGGAGCCAAAACGTAAAGCCATCGATGCAAAAAAATTCAATGTGAGAAGATTTTAGAAACTATAATGTGTTGATAAGAGTCACTTAGATGCGTATCAATAATTTACAGTTCTCGAAATCTTACCCACATTGAATTTTTTTGCGTTGTGATGGCGTTGTGTTTTGGCTCCGGAACAAATTCGACAAGCCTGGCCTAGACGAAATTCTTTATCCAAAAAGTAATTTAAAAAATCATAAGTGGTAGTACAGACCACTAATGATGAGATTTTGGGCACGCCAACGTTTTATCCATTGAACTTTTTCTCAATCAAATGACGTGCTCGGTGAGTTTTAGCACGAAGTAAGCGAGAGAATAGTTGCTCCCACATAGCAATGTATTTCCTTAGGACATCCTAATTTGATCTGATTGATCCCATTCTGATCCAAAACATTAAATCATCCTCAGGATATTTGTAATTATCATTGTACTAATATAAAACGTCCCTAGGATATCATATTTTGAT
>NW_017300327.1:30248-32249 GCF_001594075.2 Trachymyrmex cornetzi
AAAACTACTCTTTGTTTCGGGAAGAATTTAATCATATTTATCTTTATATGTTATTGTTAAGGCTATTAATTTGACAGTTGCAGCTATAGCTTATTTCGTTTTTTATTGTACATAATTTATTTTTAAATAGGTATATGAATTATTTATTAATTGACAAAGCGAAAACAGTTTTTGGTATATTTTACAATATCAGTTTTATCGATTATAAGTACTGTTTTAATGAAAAATTTCCATTTTACTAATTAAACTAATTATGAATAACTCTATTTAAAAAAAGTACTTTCAGAGGCTCCATGAGCACACTCTGATCAAGCTAAGAGTAAGTGACGAACTCCATTCGCATATGCCCCTTTATAGAGATCCACGTCATTTTCTCCTTACGGAAACTGAGTCCATCTCGCGGCGATATTGCGTACTATGCCGCTTGCCTGGCAGAGTATACGTACACTATAGGCGTACGCGGCGTACTACGGACGCCGCGGCGCCGCCAAGCAAGCGGCGTAGTACGCAGTACCACCGCGAGATGGGCTCGTTTTCCATAAGGAGAAAATGACGCAGATCTCTATAAAGAGGCGTATGCGAATGGAATTCATCACTCTTAACTTGATCAGAGTGTGCTCATGGAGCCTTTGAAAATACTTTTTTTAAATATAGCTATTTACGAATAACTTTATTTAACTAACTATAGTTAGTTTCATGACGCATACTCGTTTCCTGCATTTTGTATCATATCGAGACGCGGATATACTCTTGTAAAAAAGTACTACTGCGCACTGCGCAGTAGTGCTCAGTAATATTTTTCTACAAGGGTTTAACATCCTAAAAGACATTTTAGGACGTCCACTGGAAAGATAGCATGAAATTTGGTTATCCAGAAACATCCTAATGATATCTGAATGATGATGTCCTATGGATGTAGAATAAGCGGACATTCGAACATCCTCAATATGTCCTAAATGCCTCCTAAGTTTCTTCAGATACGTACTTAGGATGTTTGAAAATCCCTCGACATACGTCTATAGGACGTACCTAGGATCAATTTTTGCTATGTGGGCTAGTTTTCAACTGGGATGACTCCAAAGACCCATGCGCTGGGGATCCTATGGTCTTGCCCAATATTGATAATCACAATAGAAATTCACAAGTTTTGTATTATTGATGTGTCAAAATTATATTATTTCCAAAAAAAATATGATATTAGATTTTTCACCCTTCTGGATATTTTTTTTCAGAACTCGAGGAATTTTTTAATCACACCGCACAGTAAAAAATTTGTAATGCACAAACATATAAATGTATATAAACACATATAAGCATGTTATATAAATATACATATATTCATTCATTTGGTGGCGTAACATCCTAAAGTCGAGACAGGATTTACCTCTCGTACGTATGCTCGTGATGCGCACGCAAATTGTACACAGAAACATACAGGACAATTTAACGCTGGTTCCGAACAGCAGTATATAAACATATAATCAAAAATATCAAGCTTTATTGTATATAATGTTTTTTTTACAAAGCAATAAAAACATTCTAATATTGACCTGTCTTCATTGTTTTTAAATTATATATATGAAATATGTCCATACATCCTTCTTTTGTAACAAATTAGTTTAATATAAGAAAAACAATAGTAATAGTGAGAAAACAAAAAATAATTAAAAAGATAATTTTCGCATTGCTACTTTTGGACAAAATCAAGGTTGGAGAAATGTAAAAAAATTGCTAATGTATAATTATATACATGTGTTCGTAATTTTTTTACATTTCTCCAAACGGGATGTTTTCTAAAGGAAACAATGCGAAAATTATCCTTTTTATTATTTTTAACGTTTTCTCATTATTGTCATTATTTTTCTTGTACTAAGCATTAATTTTACATAAGAAAAATATATAAACATGTTTAAATATATTTTACTTATAATCATATATAATAATTTTTATTTATATACATATGTATAGATGTTAATATATGTTTCAATACATTTATATATG
>NW_017300327.1:32319-35231 GCF_001594075.2 Trachymyrmex cornetzi
AAAAAAGGTCATCAATATTCAAAGCAATTAATCGGAGATTTTCATCGTCTACCGGAATGCCGAAGAATCGTAAGTACAAAAGTCAGAAATTCTGACAGAAAACTGCAGGAGAACTGACAATCATGGAGAGAATCCGTTCTCGCTCCTTCGGCGCGCTGAGCAAACGAAACAGCGCTACAGCCAGTGATGCACATTTGGCTCCCCGGCAACACGGAAACCAGCCCCCACCACTTGTACCCCCACCAAGCAGACACCTACCGGCATCGAGTCGGCCGTAGAGGTGGAGAACTATCGATAGTCTTGACCATCGATAATTTCCGATAGTTCCTCGTTTGACTATCGATAATTATCGATAGTTTTCGATAGTTGTAAAAAATAAAGTTCGTCATAAATATTTCTTGCATAATTATGATAAAGGACTTCTCATTAACCTCTAAATGTATAAAAATGTTCATTACAATAAAATGCAAAATTTCATAGTTTTTATTTCTTTTAAATAGATAGATATGTGTATATATATATATATATAAAATATATATATATATATATATTACATTTATATTTGTCGAAATGTCTAAGTTAACGATTTAATTAATTTTTTCATTAGAAAAAAGTCACTGATGTAAAAAAACAAGTATATCGACGTTTTTTGGTTTGAGCCTTGATCTTCTGTCAGATATTATTTGCCCAGTTGTACTAAAAGTTCTTTCGGACTCAGTAGAAGATGCTGGTATGCATAAATATTTCTTGCATAATTCTGATAACGGATTTAACTCCTCATTAACCTAAAAGTATAAAAATGTTCATCGAAATAAAATAAACGTTAAAAAAGTATTTTACCTTCAAAAATAAAAGCGGATCTGTGTTTTCTGGCGAATTATTTCTTTCCAAATATTGTCTTTTGCGTATAATGACATCTGTTAGAACACTTTTAGACTTCTCTTCATTTCGCTTTTCAAGAAATGAAGCGCGTAGTAGCATATACGGCGCAGAATAGCGGATAGCGACGGGGAATACCCGTCTTTCTCTTTTGGTCGCTTGGTGGGAGCTGTGAGTGACAGAGGACTGAACACACACATACTGATCGAGCAATGTCTATGGCCAGTCCCCTCTCACTCAACCCCCACCAAGCGATCAAAAGAGAAAGATGGGTATTCCCCGTCGCTATGTCTGCGCCGTATATGCTACTACGCGCTCTCTCGTGGTAGTGGCCAGTGGCAGTCCATTCTATATGTCTATGCATAGAACGCACTCTGTTCTGCTCTGTTCGTTGTTGCTTGATCTAAAGCTAAAATTTAGTAATTTGAGTTTAAGAGTTATAAAATTTGAGTTAATGTTAAAAACATCTCTTGAAAAGTATTTATTTTTAAGATCGAAAAAAAAATGAAGCCAGCGGTATACGAAGCATGTTTTCCTGCTGAATTGCTTGTGTTTTGGTAAATTACTGAAAATTCTGCGTTCTGATTGGCGCAATTCTAATTTACTAAAACGCAAGCAATCCGAATTCAGTAGGAAAACACGCTCTGTGTGCCGCCAGCTTAATTGTAAGATGAAAAAAACAAAACTATCGAAAACTATCGATAGTCACAAAAAATTATCGATAGTTTTCGATAGCTGGAATTATCGATAATTATCGATAGTACTATCGATAGTTCTCCACCTCTAGTCGGCCGTCTTCGCCGCGAGAGCGAGCGAGACAGCGAGAGACAAGGTATAAAGACAAGGGTATGCTCATCCCGTGGAAACCCACTGCGCATCTCAACAAGCTTACGTCACATTCGTAAAAGAGAGAAAGAGAGAAGTTTATATGTATACACAACCCCGCTCTTCCTCTCCTTCGAAACGTGACGTATGTTGGTTGAATGTCACGTGGTATCTATATGCACATAAGCATACCCTTGTTCTTGTATCATGGCGAGAGACAGCGCCCGTCTTTCTCGATCTACAAGCGAGTATTAGGGCGAAAAGGACGGCCGCTCTCTCTCGCTGTTTCGCTTCCTCTAGTATCGTAGTCGATTGTTATAAGCGACCGAAAACCGAAAATGTACTTTCTCGGCCGCTCGACGTATTTCTGTACAAGGTTTCCCGACCTTTTTACTAATCACTTTTGTGTTGATAGAGCGGATTAAACTGAGTCGAAAAATCCTCTACCATTTTGCAATTTTCACAATAGTTAACAAGATATTAATTACTAAAAATTGCAAAATAATGGTCTTGAATAATTGCTTACTCAAATACTATCAACTTTACAGAAAAACTGCAAGAGACAAAAATTATTTATCTCCTCCTCATAAAGTTCTGAGAACTTTTTCAGAATTTTTTTAGAATTTTTAATACCGTATTTTCTCATGTAGATAAATATAAGAAAATGTAGTACTAAAAAGTTGATAAAAAATTCTCAAAACTTTATGAGAAGAAAATAAATAATTTTTGTCTCTTGCAGTTTTTCTGTAAAGTTGATAGTATTTGAGTAAAAAATTATTGAAAACCAGTATCAAAAATATTTTGCAATTTTTAGTAATATCTTGTTAACTATTGCAAAAATTGCAAAATGGTAGAGGACTTTTCGACTCAGTTTAGTTCTCTCTATCTACACAAAAGTGATTGGCAAAAAAGGGACACCCTATATAAGAGATAAAGAGACATGCACACACATTCTAGATAACGATTTTAATAAATAGATTTTAATAAATTATAATATATATATATCGTATAACCTTTCCATTAATAGCAAAAATGATTTTAAAACGCGACGGTTTACGAAATATTAATTGTTTGCGATTTTTGAAAAATATGTAAGTGTTACGTATTTTGTAATAGGTGTTCGTCATCGAGGAAATGAGTGTCTAGGTGTTCGTCGTCGAGGAAGTAGGTGTCTAGGTGTTCGCCGTCGAGGAAATGGGTGTCTAGGT
>NW_017300327.1:37787-38848 GCF_001594075.2 Trachymyrmex cornetzi
GAGACACTACCAGTGTCTCCAGATATATCAGGAATTGAATACTAAATGTTCCAAAAAGAATATAAACTTCCTCAGTATTTTTCGTAGATGTCATTATTCATATAAAAATTCCGGGAAAACTTTGCATCAGGGCGTGATGAAAAGTGGGACCGCTACCATTGCGCGATTGCAGCGCAATCAAAACTTCATGACTCCCCATAGACATGAAATTATTTTTTTTCGCTATCTGTTTTTATTTCTACTCGCTTCATGCTTAGCACGTATTAGGTTAGAGATTCCTAAATTCCTGTAGCGAAATTAGATTCATGTAGTGATTAGAAAATTAAGTACGACTAAAAAAGGGCAATTAAGAGCCTTAAACGCAGTAATTAGTGCGTGAATCAAAAGTATAGATATATTTCTAGTTAATATTCCATATGTAGTATACAAATCTGAACGTTTCGGCTATCTTCAAGCCATCTTCAGCAGTCTCAATTAACAATAAATTAATCAGTTCGCAATAATGAAGCCATGGGATGCAGTAAGTAAGTCTCTCAGATTGCCATGTCTGGAGAGTATGTAACCGTCAGTTAGCTAATTAACTAAATGCGAGCTGTCGAGATCAAGAATGAAATCATTAATATACAGTCATTAAAAATGTAATAATGGTTTCATAAGAAGACTTACCCCTGCACACCATAACCACCAACATTATAAATTAAATAATTTAAAAATATTAATAAATTAGAAATATTCGTATTCTTCGTAAGAAAATAACGTTCGCAGTGTCGCAAACAAAGTCAAGTTATGTAAAAGAACACTAAGTGATCAATTCGAGGACTTTTAACAATTTTGTTTCCTTTCTTAATATTTTCACTTACAAGTAAACCTACCTTTGTGTGACTCGCCGATTTCATTGAAACTTTGCACACTTGTAGAGTAGGCAAAAATAATAAATACGTATTTTTTTTTATCGGCAATGATCAACATTAAAGGGGTGAAATCGACCCCCAAAGTTGAGGGTATTAGGGCATCGTCATGATGTTTCACATAAAAGTAATGTACCGATCAACACGAAACTA
>NW_017300327.1:38858-39592 GCF_001594075.2 Trachymyrmex cornetzi
TAGATCAGATTATAGATAAAAATGTTAATAGACTTTCGTCACCCATTCGTCATAACAATTATTCCTTACGAGAAGGGTGGTTTACCTCCCGCAACAAGGGTGCATGGAAAGTCGGACATGTAAACTTTACTATCTAACATAAAAAACATTTTGTAATAGTTTCGTGTTGATCGGTACATTACTTTTATGTGAAACATCATGACGATGCCCTAATACCCTCAACTTTGGGGGTCGATTTCACCCCTTTAATGTTGATCATTGCCGATAAAAAAAAATACGTATCTATTATTTTTGCCTACTCTACAAGTGTGCAAAGTTTCAATGAAATTGGCGAGTCACACAAAGGTAGGTTTACTTGTTAGTGTTCTTTTACATAACTTTACTTTATTTGTGACACTGCGAACGTTATTTTCTTACGAAGAATACGAATATTTCTAATTTATTAATATTTTTAAATTATTTAATTTATAATGTTGGTGGTTATGGTGTGCAGGTGTAAGTCTTCTTATGAAACCGTTATTACATTTTTAATGACTGTATATTAATGATTTCATTCTTGATACAGCTCGCATTTAGTTAATCAGCTAACTGACGGTTACATACTCTCCAGACGTGGCAATCTGAGAGACTTACTGCATCCTATGGCTTCATTATTGCGAACTGAATAATTTATTGTTAATTGAGACTGCTGAAGATGGCTTGAAGATAGCCGAAACGTTCAGATTTGTATACTA
>NW_017300327.1:40416-45718 GCF_001594075.2 Trachymyrmex cornetzi
TACTTTTCCTACTCGGTAACGAGTAACTGTAACTTGTTACTTTTAAAAAGTAACTTTCCATTCCCTGCTATTGATTCACGCACTAATTACTGCGTTTAAGGCTCTTAATTGCCCTTTTTTAGTCGTACTTTATTTGATTATATTTCAAGAGCCCAATTAGAATTTTTTAATTAGAAAATTATATTGTTAGATTATTATTTGTGTTCTGTGTACAATTTAACGTGTAAGTGGTTTTTGTCTTGTAGTAGGATTTATTATGAATGTAATATTAGTTTGAGGGTTACGTTGTTAGACGATTTTTCTCTCCCTCTTTCTAGATAATAGTGTGCATTCTTGCAAAGGTATTTACAGTTACACTTTATCTTTTTTTCATTGCTGTTTTTTCTTTGTTTTATATCTTTCTTTAATTGTTTCTTTTGTATTTTTGTATTCTTCAGTATGGAATGCGTAGATTCTGAGAATGCAAAAAGACGTAAATTTTCTCATGATTGACTAGAAAGCGAGAAATGTAAATCTTGGATTAAAAAAGTTTCTAATGATGATAGTTGATATTTTTGTATTCCTTGTAATAAAACGTTTTCTTGCTCATAAGGAGTTTTTAAGCATGCTGAATCGAAAGCTCATCGAACTAACATGGTATATAATTGCTCTGATGAAATAAATATCATTGAAAAGGAATCTCATGAAAGGAAATTTTGCCATTCATGACTTGAAAATGAACAATTCAAACCATGGCTGCAAACAAATCCCGAAAGATCCTTTCAATTGTTTTTGCTCATTCTGCAATCTAAAGTTTCGATGTGGTTTCAACAAGCTTATGCGGCGTTCTGACAGTAAAAAACATGTTTCGGAGTGTCAGAAAAGGGGCTTCAGCGTAGATTTGAATACGCATGACGAAGAACATGTGCCTTTTGAAAATCGGAAAAAAATCGCGGAAATAAAATTTGCAGCATTAATTGCCGAGAAAACCATTCCATTTGAAACAGTAAAATCAATCTTAAGTTTTTTCCAAGACCTTAGAGAAGATCCGGAAAGCTTGAAAAGTATGAGGATGAATTGGAATAAGGCACTGAAAGTAATAAAGAATGTCTTATGTGTTCGCGAACAGGAGCGGTTGGTCGAAAAATTTCAAAATAATAAATTTTCTATTTTTGTTGACGAAACATGATTTAACTAATGATAAATAGATGACGTTTCATTTTCGGTACGTCGATTCTCAGACTTTGAATGTTCGAACGGAATTATTAGAATTAATTCATTTGGACGTGAGTGATTATAATGTCGAAAAATTATTTACAAATTTTAGAGCGGAAATGCGGAAAAAAAAACAAATTCCTTTTTCAAACATTCCCGCTCTTTCCTGTGATAACGCTTCTGTTATGACAGGAAAATACGAATCATTTAAAATTAAATTACAAAAACATTGCAAAAGTTTGATAACGATGCCATGTCCTTGTCACGCATCTGCATTACTAGCAAATGCAGCTTGCAGCGCAATTCCTGAAGCATACGAGGAGTTTTTGCGAAAAGTGGTATCGTTTATCTCTAGCAGTCCCAAGCACGCGTGTATTTTTGAGCAATTTCATAATTCATTTTGTTTTGTTGGGACTTGTAGGAAAATTTTAAAACTGTCTGAAACGCGATGGCTTTCACGTCATGCATGCGTGGTTAGACTAGGGTTGCCAGGCGTCCGGGATTTCCGGGAAAGTCCCGGAATTCGTCGGCTCGTCCCGTGTCCAGTAATTGAACATTTTTGTCCCGTAAATCGCGACCCCCGCGGCGACTGCAGCTCACTGCAGCGCACCTATTAGTTGCGACTCGCGAGTGTCGTGAGTGTCGCGATCACGACACTCGTGACCCCCCGCGGCCGCCACCGCCAGTCACCCAGAGGCTCCACCAGAGGCACCAGAGCGCTGCTTATCATTTATCAGGATGCCATTTCAGGGCTGACCGTTGCGGTTGGTCGCGGTGATCACGTGATGATGACGTAGGCAAGTAAGCGCTGTAAAGTTACTGCTGTTTAAAGTTATGGAACCACAATATCCATCAACAAGTAAAAAGAGATTCACGGGTTTTAATGAAAAATGGATAAGTGATCCCGATTTCGCACACTGGATAAAAAAGAAAAGTGAATTTATTGCTGAGTGCAAGATATGTAATTCTGATATTATGATTAAGTACGAAGGTCGCCGTGCACTCACAGTAAGTAATAGATATAATATAATCTATAAAAACATGGTCTCAAATTCTACAAAAAATTATTAAAATAAGTCCATATATTATCAACTTATATGTACCTTATTATAAGGTACATATAAGTTGATAATATATGGACTTATTTTAATAATTTTTTGTAGAATTTAATGCAAAAACTAACTATGAAGATTTCTTTAAATTTAATTGTTAAGTTTAAATTTAGTTGTTAAGGTTTTAATATTGTTTTAAATCCCAGTTATAAAGCTAACGAAGCTCGACAGAAAGATTTCATTCATTTAATACATACTAATATTTATTCATTAATATTGAGACCATCTCAATATTTTAGGTCCACGCAAGTTCTGCTAAACATAAGAAATTAGAGTCAATAAGAAAGACCACAAGATGTGCGGACAACTTTTTCATTAAAAAAGCTTCAAAAGAGGAAACTTTGATCACAATTGCGGAAATAGCACTTGTTTTCCATAATGTTAAGCATGGTTTAAGTTACAATAGTTTGGACTGCCTCGCCAAAAATATCAACAAAATTATTCCAGATAGCCAAATTGCTGCTAAAATGACATGTGGGCGCACTAAAGCTTCAGCAATTACACGAAATGTTTTAGGACCCTTTTCGCAGAAGAAGGTTGTATCAGATTTGAAAGAAGTTTATTATTTTTCAGTAAGTTCAGATGCATCGAACGTTGGTAACATAAAAACGTTTCCATATGCTGTTCAGTATTTTGATGAAAGGAATGTGATTTGCCAAAAGTTATTAGATTTTTACGAAGATCCCAACGAGACAACGAATGATATATTTCAATGCCTTAAAAAAATAACTGTTGCTGCCAATTTAAAAATGAGTCAAATTAGTGCTTATAGTGCAGATAATGCTTCTGTGAATTATGGCAGACATAATTCCGTTTATCAAAAGTTAAAAGCCGAAAACCGTCATGTTTTTAAAGCAAACTGTAATTGTCATATAATAAACAATAGTGTGAAATACACAATAAAAGGTCTAGATGTTGATGTGGAAAACATTGTCATTAAAATATACAATGAATTTAGTTCTTCTGCATTAAAAACTAAAAAATTAAAAAATTGTTTTGAATTTGCTCAAATTGAATTTAAAGAGTTATTGCGTCATGTTTCTACAAGGTGGCTGTCACTTATGCCAGCTATAGATAGATTAATATATAGTTGGCCTGCAGTAAAGCATTATTTTTTATCTAAAGGTCCAGATAATTGCCACAGGGTGCTATGGGAATTTATTTCGAAAGATTGTGACAATACTGATTTGAACGATGAAGAAGAATGTAGAAAGGAAGGCATAAATGAGTGCTATCTTTTCTTCTTGCAAAATTTGTTGCCTGAATTTAGCAAAGTAATATTGTTGTTGGAATGTGACAGCAATACTATTATTGATATTGATGATATGATGCGAAATCTCATAAACCAGTTACAAAGTCGATTGGATGATAATTTTTTTGGTAGTAAAGTCAGATGCATTAAAACCTTCACTGAAGATAGAAAAAATGAATTTATCTCACAGGCGCATATATTTCTGCAAAGATCAATCACATATTTGAAAGAAAGATATGACTTTAGCCTAGATGCAATCTACAAGAAGTTCGGTTTCCTGTCTCTTAAATCAGATGAACTAAAATTGACATGGGACATACTGTCTGACTTTCCTACATTGTTGAACATTGAAGAAGAGATTGACATTGATTCTCTTTATTCAGAGTTCATATGTTTGAAAGCTGTATTTGACGTCCTTCCAAAAGATTTGCCAAACGACAAAATTTGGACTCATTTCTTTCGAAATAATAATTGTAAAGATTTCGTCAATCTGTACAGAAAATAATTTCATTTGTTTTGTCAATTCCGATTAGCAATGCGTTTTATGAGAGAATTTTCAGCCTGCTTAATCATACATGGAGTAAAAAAAGAAATCGTATGTCCATTGATTTAATTAAGTCGGAATTATAGATCCGTATTAATTATGAAGAGCCTTGTTCAGAAATTTTTTCATTTTTGAATAGCCCCAATGGTGCGGAAGTAATAAAATTGGCAAAGTCTAGCAATAAATACGAAACGTAAGTTGACCGATAAATGTAATAATAATAACTATATTGAAAAAGCCTTCTTATAATTTTTTTTCTAAATTTACAGCAAAAATACGTAAATTTTTTTGTTCCTGGCTTCTCATGTCCCGGAAATCTCACTAGTAGATCTGGCAACTCTAGGTTAGACTGAACGAAAATCGGATGTGCAATTAAAATTTTTGCAAGAAGAGCAATTGAGCGAGAAATCAAATTCTGGGGCTGCTTTACTATCTCTGATGCAAAATTCAGAAATATAAGCATATCTCTTGTTTCTTGAGTATATTCTGGATTTAACAAGTTTAATGCGTCTTTTCAAACTGAAGAAACAAAAGGTCATTTATTTCACAGTCAGTAGGAAAATCTTTTGAAAACCGTTCTTAAAAATGTTGTAAAAGCACCATTATTGAATTTTGTTTCGATGGGTACAATTAATCCTTTGCTTGCGTGTAATCGTTTATCTCCTGATCAACCTATGGTTGGAGAAGCTTGCCAAGATCTTCTTGATCGATTGAAGCAGAAAGGTCAGGGTGAGATTGTCAAGTCAGTTTACGACAATTGTTTGGCATTCTATGCTGCGAAAGAAATTTGTAACCAACTTTTTCAAGGACGAATTTCTGAGTAAATTGAGGATCTTTGAACCTAAATTTGTTTTGCAGCAAGAAAAAAACAATCCGAACAACTCCGTTCAGGATGTCCTTATTGCCCAACGATTCGACGGATTTCATGAGAAGATATTAAAAGAAAAATGGCAATTTCTAAAAAAAAGATTTCACATCAGAGCATAAAGCGACAATAATTAATTTACATTTTGATGAAGCATGGAAAACAATAATGGCAACTAAAAAGGCAGATGGAAAATTTAGATATTCAGTTTTATGGATTTGAAATTCAATTAAAAATTGATACAATTTTTGTCGTCTAATCCATCGATGGTATCATTTACTACTATACAGCCCCTTCAAAATCCATTTTGGACCGTCCCAAAGCGATTTTTTTTC
>NW_017300327.1:46060-47357 GCF_001594075.2 Trachymyrmex cornetzi
TAGTTTATGCTCGACATTTAGCTCTCATGTCCGAGAATTTGTATAAAACAAACGCAAAAGAAAATACATGTTTTTTGCGTTTGTTTGGTGCTGATGAACATCCCTCTACGTCCTCGGATTTGTAACTAAATCTCTCAGTAGCCAAATTAATTGATTTCATTTTTTTTATTAATTTATAAATTGTTATCTACAGCATAGAGTTAAAAAAATTATTTTAACTTCAGAGAGGCTTAGTTACAGCTTTTGCTGTTTGGTGATGGTTAATATTGCTTTTTTTAACACCATGTACTTATTTCTTGGGTACCTTTTTTTCTTTTTTATATAGTTTTTTTTGTTTGGTTTATTTTTCTTTGGTTGTAAGCTTTTATAACATAATTTTTTATGCAATGGATCCGTAAAATATTTCACGTTGGTCTCTTATTCTCTGTTAAACTTAATGTACGTGTTTGGATTGCGTTCCGATATTCATTGTGAGTACTTCAAATCTATAGTACACATTATGTGTACGATAAATTTTCAATACTGACAATTAATATCGGAACGCAATCTTGGTGTGTATAAATATTAATAAAATCTTAGACTATTATGGAATCATAACGTGATAATTCTTTATAAACAAACATGGAGAATATGTATTCAGGAATTTTTCAAGATTTGTCCATATGACGCTGTTTCACGCCATTCAGTCTCAGTTCAGTCCTCTAATGTAATCCCACGCAATCCAGCGTTTCGACACGTTTCGACACAGAACGTATTCTTCCCAAAAGTTTCTCAAAAAATTACATGCGACTTCTCAGAAAAAGTACGTAAATATAAAAAAATTAATATTTTTCATTAATATAATATTCCATCATCTTCTAACTGAAAGCCATATCTCGCAATGTAGCACGAATGTCACCACTCGTTTGGATTTCGTATTTGTTATGCTTAGTTTAAGTTGGAACGAAGGTTCTAATCCAGCGAGAAATGACCGACAATTAGATATGTATTTGATATTAAATTAACTTCGTCATGTCAATTTGATACCAATTCAATTAGTCATTTTTTACTGGGCACTTTTTATATCAACATTGTAAGTATCAAGTAATTCAAGGCGTTGTTTCACCGAGCGATACGCACCAAACGATAACAATGGTGCTGTAAGTGCAGCCAAAGGGCAAAACCATCATGTCGTCAATCGTACAAAATGTCGTCATTCCTCGAACTGGCAACCGCAGGTTCAAACTTAGAAGATCGTCGTCCAGAAAATGCAAGAGCCGATTGTGTCAACGGTGCAAAGCGCTCAAACAAAGCAGTC
>NW_017300327.1:47724-50615 GCF_001594075.2 Trachymyrmex cornetzi
TATTGGTGAAGATAGATAAACAAGGACAGATACAACTACTCGATAATAATGGTCCCTTTGGAAGAAACTACACAGAATCTGGACAGCACGAGAACCTTATATAGACCTCAGTTCAGGGGAGAGGTCAGAGCTCTAGACAATATTGTTCTTCAATTCGACTACAATATCTAAATATTATCCGATCATATTGTAGTCAATCATACCACCTACAGAACCGATATATTCGCCCTCGGTGACTTACCTGAATCTGAATCTACCGAATATGACATCACTCGAAGCAATCTGCCCATTCAGTCGACGAATCCGACTATTACACATCGATGATCTCCACTGTTTCATCTTTCCTCGAGCTGCTGATCACTATTACGAATCCCAACATCTCCTACATGTCCGTCACAGAAGAAACACAGATTCAAATCCCCGGTAACTGAATGCCTTTTGCATACTTCGCTACTTACAATGTTGGTATAAGACGTATCAACTCTTACAACCTTTATTTCCAATTTAAACTAAATATGACTAATATGTCAATTAAACAAGTAGTGACATTTTTGCTACATTATGAGACGTGGCATTAAGTTAGAGGATGATGTAACTTGTATTAATCAAACAAAAATATTAATTGTAGAACTTACGTATTTTTACTGAGAAGCCACATGTAATATTTATTGGAGAAATTTTCGGGTAGAACACATTCTGTGTCGAAACGTGAATGCTGCATCGCGTGAGATTGCATTCGAGGACTGAACTGAGAGTGAATGACACGAAATAACGTCGTCTATACGGGTGGCACCCAGTTGGACACGGCTCAATTGGACACGAGCCACTCACAGCGCTTGAGACTACAAAGCTCCTAGGCACTGGTCGCTGTGATTTGTGGTGTCCAATCGAGCCGTGATCAATCGGGATCACCTCGATTTTATATACATAGTTTATGGTTTTCTTATTATTCATACATTCTGTACGTACGAGTAATTTTGGTAGAGAAAGAAAGACCTACGCGTATTATCTTGCTTTCCATTGTGTGAAAAAACTTTTTATAAAGACATTGCAAAATGCATACGTTTTTGTAACTGTAAATACAGTAGTTAAATACTGTAGTTCATATTCCATATAAATTTTGTTAATTAGCGTTTTGAATTGAAAATTTATAATATGCCATACTAACATTTCGTTCGCCTGTTCGTGATCAATATTACTTTGAATTTTTTGTACGTAGCATTTTAATTAATTGTGCAAGTTTTATTTAACGCTTTAATGCTTTTAAGTTGCTTTACTTAAACACCTGCTTTATTTTCGTCCTTCATTCCTTTGGAAATGTAAAAAGTTATCAAATAGTTACGATTCATACGTGACTTATTAGACAATTTTTTACATTTCCTCCTGATGGAAGAAAACAACTCCTTCCCGCGGTTTCCGTCGAGCAGTAATATGGACATGTGTGTGTGTGAATATTGATTTATTATTCAAGAATGTTTATAAAAGAATGTAACACACCTGTTATTTATTAAGATTGCATGTACAGTCGTGTTTTGTTAAGCGTTTTTGATTTGTAACATATTGAAATGAATGAAAATGTGTGAAATAGTTGTAACACTTGACTCCTGTTCACGTTCCTGGCCAAGAGTCGGTTCCTTATTTCCCAAATTTTCAATTTTACAGCGCTTTTTCGTTTATTTTTCTGCGTTGGTTCTTAAACTGCAATTTGTATAAATTTTCAGAAAGGATAGAGTCAAGAAGAAGGGCATAAGTACCTATGGCTGAAGAAAATTTGAAACTTA
Source organism: Trachymyrmex cornetzi (assembly GCF_001594075.2). Taxonomy (NCBI): domain Eukaryota; kingdom Metazoa; phylum Arthropoda; class Insecta; order Hymenoptera; family Formicidae; genus Trachymyrmex; species Trachymyrmex cornetzi. The sequence continues at coordinate 49,506 of NW_017300327.1, forward strand.
TTTAAAAAGCACATTAAGAGACTCATTTTGTGCTTCGTTTGGGATTAATTTGTAATATACATGAAAACATACGAGTTCTCGCATAATTGCCAAATAAAAATTAAAGCATTATATCCCTGAATATATGTATCAAAAATTTGAAAAAATGTTACAAAGACATTAGAGAAGAAAAAGAGAAGTTTATAAAGTGTTACGTCCCGTGGACTCCATGATTTCTTCGTTTCGCGACCGTTTAATCAACGAAGTAAGATATGAACAAATCCAAGTGATAACACAAATCCGAGAGAAGTTTCCAGCCACAAAATCTTGTTTGCCTAGAATCGAGAGACCCGCAATAAAAACTCTCTCATAGTGCCGATAATCAAACGTTAAATCTCCTTTCGAGCATCGTAGAAAATGAAAGTCAATATCAAATAATCACCAAATAGCGTTGGTACCAAGGCGCTAAGCCAGGTCTCGAAATGATTGCCTAGAATCGAAAGATCCGCGATAAAAAACTCTTTCGTAGCATTGACTATCAAACCTCTTTTTGAGCATCGTGGAAAACAAAAATCAACATCAAACAGCGTTGGTACCAAGGCTAAGCCAAGCCACGAAATAATCCCCGCGATAATAAGAGTGATAGCGCGGACCGACGCTCGAAAGAAGATGAAATGTTTAACCATCTCACACCGATATCACGCGGGCCCAACGATAATGGTCCCACGCTTAGGCTTAAGATAGGGTTATAAATCTAGTAATGACATTTTCCGACACTGAGAAAAATCAACATTAACCGCGACTCTCGATTAACTAATCCAGAGATATCTATCCATCGTTCAACGTGAGAACGAATAAAAAATGACATAGCGGGCGGAGCTAACCGGAAGGTAATTTTCCAACGACGAATCAAAATTGTATCACCTTACAATCCCGTAACCCTGATCCCGTAAACCTGATTCCCTAATTTCCCAATTAGACACACCCTACCATGGAACCTCCCCCTAAAACTATCCCTATATAAACCGCGACATCGCGAGACACACGGTCAGAAAAAATAGAGAGGAGTAAAAATAGAGAGCAGAGAAAAATAGGAAAGTCAGAGAAATAGAAATTCAGAAAGTCGGAAAA
>NW_017300327.1:50753-51107 GCF_001594075.2 Trachymyrmex cornetzi
CCCCCTTTTCTTTTCTCTTTTGCTATTTCGCGAATTTTAATAAGAATCGATCCGCAGTGAGATTTCGAGGAAATCCACGCCGCCATAACCGGACATCCTCCTGATGTACACATAGCAGTGTACATTCCTTCTTCCCCCTTTCCATATTTAGTCCCCATTGACTTTTTCCATGACACTTTTCCCCCTTTCTCTATCATAATTAATGAAATTATTTAACCTAACATGTATTGCCTCTCCGACTACTCACACATATAACTACCAAACTCAATAGCGCACAATCAATCAACAATTGTACAAATATACCGCTAACCATGTCGACTTGTTAAGTTTTTCTTCGATATATATATATATATA
>NW_017300327.1:53696-54009 GCF_001594075.2 Trachymyrmex cornetzi
ACTATTCAGTGCAACCCATGGAACTCGTCCAGTGTTGGTGTGAACTGAGTGCGCACTGGTGCGCACTAACTTTTGCCCAATCGAAAACGCTATTAGATAACGCGCCGGTGATACTTAAACTTTAAAGGTTCGTAACTCAGGAAGATCTCAAGCAAAAAGGGTTTGTAACCAGTGTTTTGGAAATGTCTTGACACCAGCTTTAAGGATATAGAAAGGTAAAAGAAAATAGGTGTTTCCATTTAAGATTTCAAAGTTGACCTTCACGGTGTCCTTCAAGGTCACATGAAGGTCATTTCAACATAACCATATAATA
>NW_017300327.1:54154-54661 GCF_001594075.2 Trachymyrmex cornetzi
ATATGTAACCTCTCTCAGCAATTATGTTTTTATGTAATTATAAAATTTATGCGAAATTTAAGCGAACCTAATGATAACCCGTAACTTAATTCGATTACAAAATATATGTACATTCAAAACTTGTGCTTAATTTAATTATAAAATTTGTGGAAACCCGACAATTATGTATACTTTAATCTAATTATAAAATTTAAGATTATGAAGCAAGAAGAACATTTCTTGGAATGTTGCGACATGCGTTTGTTATGCGTTCCATCATATTTTGTCTTGTGGTGAGTGCTTCAGCGTAGACAATATTTTTCAGATAGCCCCACAAAAAGAAGTCCAAATTAGACAAATCCGGAGACCTCGGACTCCACTCTACAAATCCACCATGTCCTATCCATTGATTCGTGAATCTGATATTTGAATAGTCACGAACTATCCTGGCATAATGAGGAGGTGCACCATCTTGCTGAAACCACATGCGGACTCTCGTGTGTAGATCAACATTTTCGAGCAATTTCG
>NW_017300327.1:55025-55293 GCF_001594075.2 Trachymyrmex cornetzi
ATTCGGTGCACCGTGGATTTTGGAAAATCTAATTGTCTTCCAATTTCTCGTGTACTAATATGAGGATTGTTTGCTATCATACCTAACACTGCAAGCACTTGTGGATCATCTCTCTCTGGTATATTATTTCGTCGTCTTTGTCGCGGACAAACTGGTTTTTGGCGTTGATGTTCTACAAGTCTCGCAATGGTACGATCGTTCGGGTGCCTTACATTGGGGAAGCGATTACGATATAATTCTGCAGCTTGTACATAATTACCTCGGCATT
>NW_017300327.1:55469-55935 GCF_001594075.2 Trachymyrmex cornetzi
CTAAATGAACTTTATCGTTTACTTTATTACAAAAAATTATTTTTCAAGCATATTATAAGCAACAATACCAACAGAAAAAAATAAATTAATGTAGCTACGGAATTTATTGTGTAATGGTTTAAAAATATTTGATAAAGAGTTTTATGAAATTAATCAAGTATTATTTCTTAAAACATAGGGCAGAGTGCCCCAAGATGGACATTGTTTTGATTTAATGCTCCATAAGCCACATCGTATAAGATTAGTGATGCCGATCGAGACGACAATTTCTAGTATCGTCCCGCCGTGTCTCGTCTCGCGTAACTCGAGACGAGAACCGCAATCTCGCCTCTCAAAGCACCGCGTACCGTCTCGTCTCATCTCGAAAGTCGACTACCACAGTGGTGTAAAAATTAGTTTTTACAGTCATAAATCCCTACAGCCCTCAATTCGGGAAACGAAGCGTCCGGACGCCCGGAGGTCAGGA
>NW_017300327.1:56761-57788 GCF_001594075.2 Trachymyrmex cornetzi
TTGTATCGTCGTGCCGTCTCGCCCGCCACCCTTGGAAGGAAGACCGAAGAAGGACAGGACTGAGAGGAAGGAAGAAGAAGAGCAGAGAGAAGGGCACACATCCGGGGCCCGGATGAGCAAGTTGTATCATTTCATATCGTTGCTTGTAACCGCTGTCGAAAATGAAGGGAACAATACTTTCATCATGCACCCCTTGCAGAGCACCGGAGGAGGCCAGAATTCCCGGCTACCCTTGAGGAGCCGGACGGACGCCCGTCGGGGGCCTAGGGCCCCGACGGGGAGCGAGGAGAAAATCCATCCCGATCTCCCCCGCCAGGCCAGGAAGTGCAGGGGCCGCGGGCAGAGGCGCCACCCTTGAAAGGAATCTTCATTGCGCGCTCGTAGGAGCCAGGATTCAAGGCCGCGCGGGCCTGCACGGCACGCGCGGATACCGTGACACACGGAAGCCAATCAGCGTGACTATCCCCCCGCAGGAGGGGGGGAGCGCTAAGCAGCCTGCGAGAATCCGCCGGGCGCTCCCGGGCCTCACTGTTTTCGTGGATGAGCGAGCTGAGTGCTGTAAAGGGAGTACGAGATCGCTGTCGACGAGAACGAGCACGAGAGACTTACCGAGGGATTGACGAGAGGAGGCCGAGAGGACGAAGGAGGCGACGAGGGTGAGACGAGCATCGTCATTTGTAAGGCTGCCGACCGGGGGACGTCGCCGGGTGGATCGCACGTAAGCCAGCTCGCACCGTAATAATAGGATCGGCGCAATGGCTGCCGTGTAGAGCCGCGGAACCGCGAGCCACGTGCCATCCTCCCGAGCTTGGGGATCATTAGCTGTCGCATTTCGAGAGCTCGAGTAAGGGAAGTAATATTCGCTGCCGAGTGGAAGTAAATTAGAGTCGTGTACTAAGTGAGAGAATCGAGGGCCGAGTCGCGCTCGTTCCTCTCGCTACAGGAGAGTCACTTCCGGTTTCTGAGTAGAGTAGAGTCGCGTAGAAACGCGTAAGTAGTCACGTTGTCGAGTCTCGTCGTGTCGCGT
>NW_017300327.1:58172-58391 GCF_001594075.2 Trachymyrmex cornetzi
AGTAAGTTAGCGGCTCTCTGTGCGAGTACCGAGAGTATCGAGTAGAGCGGAGGAGCGAAGCTCCGGAACGTGCCTGTAATTATGTCACTAATGTAATCTATCATATTTATTTTATCACAGTCCTTTCAAATATAATTGTTCTTATTATTACGCTCTCGCGTAGTTTATTCTTGTGGCCTATCTCTCTCGCCCTCCGACAAATTTCCCACACCTCTTGCG
>NW_017300327.1:58542-59589 GCF_001594075.2 Trachymyrmex cornetzi
GCTACCGAGTGAGAGAAGATACTTTTGCGTACTTTTGAGTACGAAGGAGACGCGACGAAGTTGTGCCGTTGCTCGCGAGTACGGTTACAATATATATTATTAAAATTTATTAAAATCTATTTATTAAAATCGTTATCTAGAAAGACTCTTTGGCACAGTGTACAGCGCGATAAAGATCGCGGGTCCGGCAAAATTCAAAATAGGCGATTCGGTACGCGTGAGCAAGTACAAGACGGTTTTTGAGAAGGGTTCACGCTAAATTGGACCACCGAGGTGTTTACGATCGTTAAGATACAACCAATCCCGTAAACTACCTACTCGAGGACTATCGCGGAAAATCCGTCGTCGAAGCGTTCTACGAGCACGAGTTGCATCGCGCTACTCATCCGGACGTGTATCTCGTGGAGAAAGTACTGCGCAGGAAGGGAGACAAGGTGTACGTCAAGTGGTTGGGATTCGATGGATCGCACAATTCATGGATACACAAAAGCAATGTCATTTGATAAAATTTTCATTCATATTTTTTGTATAGATATAACAAATGTATCAATATAAGTATATAATCGTATAAAATATATTTATTATCCCTTCCATCTTCGGTTTGGAGTATACAGATATAAAATACGTATATAAATGTACGATACATGAAATGAAAAAAATAATAGTAATACTTAATAAATGATATTACATAAAACATTATAGTAACACTTATATAAAAGTAAAACCATGCATGAGGAAATTATAATTATAATTATAATTATAATTATAATACATAATAGTAATACATATTCACTGTATAAAAATATAAAAAGTTTAGAAAAAACATACACGAAGTACAATTAAGGGGATGCTGGAGTGACGGTCGAAGTTAATCAAGGTCGATAATATAGATTTTCAGAAACTTACGCATGTACGCTTACGCCCTCTGAGCGTCCTACAGCGCGTTAGCCTTGAAGCCAAACGCATTTCCTCATGTCGCATGCTATCGCATACCTACCACATAGCTCGTACTCACTCTAACAAGTCTGTTCGAGTATTTGACGCGAC
>NW_017300327.1:60247-60645 GCF_001594075.2 Trachymyrmex cornetzi
AAAACTTTATTTAGATTTTAGAACATCCAATATTTTATTATATTAATTTTTTTTATAATAATATATGTTTTGTTTCTAGTATTATCAATATCAACACTCATTGCGTTTTTGCACAAAATCTCCAACTCTATTATTAGAACCGAATAAATGCAGCAGCAAACTATAGACACTACAAGCTACTGCAAGTCCTGCAAGTTAGAACCAGTAATGCAAACTCGTGTCCGCTTGCAGGACATCAACAGCGCTATCCATCAACACCGAACAGCGTACCCAGATAGACAAATACCTACACGGTATTAGCATGGTGAGCGTACGGCGTACTATGCGTGCCGATACCGTACCTGTCAGGTACGTGCGTACCTAAAGGGTACAGTACCGGTACACCGTATTTTTAGTAC
>NW_017300327.1:63179-63663 GCF_001594075.2 Trachymyrmex cornetzi
ACTGGCGGCACTAAACATCAAAATTAGAGGAACAACTGCCTCTAAAACGGCTTTCCGAATCTTTTTATGTTCTTCACAACATTTCGGTATTTTATATAAAAACGGTTTTTACGCATATCTTTGGCTCAGCCGTTACTGAGATGACTTTCAATTTTTTGCATAGATTACGAAGCTAATGATTTGTACATTCTATTTTGCTCACTGTTGTCATTTGCTCCTGATACGATCTATTATCAATAATGGATTTAAATACGTTGCTATAATCATCGGCGATGATCGTTCTATAGATGAATTCATGCATTTCAATACTATTTTTAAACCCCTCAACAATAGCATTACTCTCCATACTTGTAGAGCTTGCATTGCGATCAAAGTTTTTGTAATACAAACCAGTACCGTTCAAATACACGCTTCTGGAGTTTATTTTGCTATTACAGTCAAGACAAACGCTTTTGATATTTTTATATTTCAATATCGTCTGATT
>NW_017300327.1:64883-65163 GCF_001594075.2 Trachymyrmex cornetzi
TTAGGAAATGATCGGAATCTTTTTGAAAACTCAATTTAGTTCGCTCTAAAGCGTGCGCGTGTACATACAGAAAAATGCTACATATGTATAAATGTGACTAATTGTTTTAAAAAATTATATGTGTATTTTAAAAGGATATTTGATAATTCTACCGACAACGTTCTTAAATAGAAAAGTGCGTACTAAACTGAGTCGAATTGACTCCTTTACCATTTTGTAATTTTCGCAATAGTTATAAGATATATTAATTACTAAAATATTGATTTTCAAGAATTTTTTA
>NW_017300327.1:65276-65835 GCF_001594075.2 Trachymyrmex cornetzi
CTCATTTTGGTAAAAATAGTTGTTAATAAGAAAATGCAGTATTAAAAGATTGATAAAAAATTCTGAAAAGATTTCTAGAGCTTTATGAGAAAAAAATAACAATTTTTGTCTGTTGCTGTTTTTCTGTAAAGTTGATAGTACTTGAGTAAAAAATTCTTGAAAACTAATATTTTAGTAATATTTTAGTAATTAATATCTTGTTAACTATCGCGAAAATTACAAAATGATAAAGGACTCAGTTCGATTCAGTTTAGTGCGCTCTTTCTTTTTCACGAACGTTGTCAGTAGAATTATCATATACCCTTTTAAAAAATACACATATTATTTATTTAAAACAAGTCATATTTATACATATGTAGCATTTTTCTGTATGTATACGCACACGCTTTAGAGCGAACTAAATTGAATTTTCAAAAAAATTTCGATCATTTCCCAATCGAGATATTATTTCCAAAGTGCCGTCATCGATAGCTTGGCGCACGACAAGTGGACAGTGGGGCAAGAGCTCCGCTCACCGCCGCGAGCCGCTAAACTCGAACGGCGCGGTGCACCTGCTAGG
>NW_017300327.1:66185-66681 GCF_001594075.2 Trachymyrmex cornetzi
GATCCGATTATAATCAAATTATATCAAAGTTAGAGCTACTGCTAGGGCGGCAGGGACACGCGAATCAATGACGGGCAATTGTACATATGTGATGCATTCTCCATTATAATTTGTGATTTGTCAATTGTATAAACTCTTTTATCTTAATAAATACTACTCGAAATGCAAAATGACTAACAATTTAAATTTATTTTTTGTGATATTCTGAAACACAAATGTAGAAATTGTTATACAAATTTTTGTTAGACTGTCTATAATACACGGAATAAGAAGAGTAGGAAATTTACTAATCATGGTCGAATCTGAGAAGAATAATCGACTGTGATTTGTCAATTTCTTACTCTTCTTACTTCGTGTATTGCAGATCAGGCCTGTCCAACACTGCTCGTGAGTCGAAAACGATTCCAGCTCTTCGTCATCTCGATAGAGCAAGATGGAGAGAAAATAACAAAGGATAGGCGGCAGGACTCCGCCTGAATTCAGATCTGTCCGAGAG
>NW_017300327.1:66864-67080 GCF_001594075.2 Trachymyrmex cornetzi
GTTTGATTAAATTTTATTGTAATTTTTGGGTAACACTGGCGAGCATAATAAACAAAATAAACAAACAATTACTATAATTGTATTTTGAGAAATGGGTTGTCCCTCGGCTTCTTCATTCTATGACTCGGACTGAATTGAAGTGGAGTCCTGCCACCTATCCTTTGTTATTTTCGCTCCGTCATCTCGCTGTACCGAGATGACGAAGAGGTGGAGGCG
>NW_017300327.1:67619-67929 GCF_001594075.2 Trachymyrmex cornetzi
AATAATTCATGAGTCAAGTTATATAATAAATATAATACCTGTGTATTTCCAACAAATTATGTAGAATAATATCGAGATATGATGACTTGTTGTAACAGACTACTTGTAAGATGTTCTGTTAACTGTCATCATGATAGACAACCTTATATACAAAATCTATAGAGAAGATCAAGGAGAGGTTCAATCTGGAGTTATGTGGGAAAAGTTATATTGAGTAAAGGAAAGTATGACTGTAGTGATCGTTCAGTATCATCCTGTTTGTTTAATTCATCAATTAGTTTTTTAATGAATATCATTTCAGATGTGGATC
>NW_017300327.1:69389-69678 GCF_001594075.2 Trachymyrmex cornetzi
GTGGAGTATTTATTCTTGAATATTTAACAAATGTTATTCAGGACATGATTCTGAAATACATTCAATAGATTTTAGCCGTCGATCGGACACCTTGCGTAATGCTATAATGCCGTCGGTGCTGTAACTTTGAACTTAAACAAATTAAAAGTATGACTAAATTAGGCTAATGAGAATCAAGCAACATGTCGATATTACTAGAGTTGAACATGTCGATATTATTCAAATTTATATATAATTGTGAGTGCTTATGATTTTTACATGGCTTCGCGACACGCTTCATGTCCTATGG
>NW_017300327.1:71163-80979 GCF_001594075.2 Trachymyrmex cornetzi
TTAAATCTGACAATAGTTTGTTCTTTATCGAACAATTCTCAGAATTATTGCACACGGTGCAATAAGTTCAGAAAGTTCATCGTAACAGATCTATTGTTTCTTTCCGATCGCATTCAGATCAGCGGAGCCTTGTCTGAATACAACGCCATCTCCCAGAAAATCAAGCAACTTCTATTACACACATTTCCTGGTCTGTTTATCAGCCCGAGTCTTCGTTGACAAGCAAATTTACGTGATTTATTAATTAAATATTTTAAGTAAATATTTTTTTCTAAGCTTTCAATCTCAGTTCTGTAAACTCAGTATTGTTTGTGCACGTTATGCGGTGAGTGGTAGAGTATCATTTGGTCCATACGAGCTATAAAACTTGTGTAATCTACATTAGTTGACAGCTCTACGTGTTGAAAAAATGTAAGTTTTTAACTTTTTTTCCGATTTTCGTACAAATCTATTGCACCACGACAGAATTTTGCATCTATTTTAACCCTGTAAAAGAATTTTTGATTTCGTTAAGTAAATTCGGAGATGTAAATTGACCTGCAAATTACCGACAATTTGGCCACTCCAGCATCCCCTTAAAGTACATAAGAAAATTATTATAATACATAAAGCATAATAGTAATACATATTCACTGTATGAAAATATAAAAAATGTTGAAAAAACATACACGAAGTACAATTAAAGTAATACATAAGAAAATTGTAATACATAAAGCAAAATAGTAATACATATTCAATATGAAAATATAAAAAATGTAAAAAACATAACAGTAATATAAATGTTGATAGATATAAATTACAAAGATATCCGCCAATATTCCCATGATAACGTCTCCGTTGAGTCCGGTACGACGTATCGTTTGTCATCGTATGGACTCAGAGCGATTTTCGATTCGGATATCGTGTATACCTCGTGCAGTTTAGATCTTATACACGATTGACGACGAGTCATTTCAATCTCTTCGTTCAAACACCGCGTGTAATCGTCGAACGTTATCGTTCGCGCTACGACGTTACTCTTTACGTTACCTTTCACTTTTTTAGTGTCCTTTTTGCTATCCACCCTCACCGCGTACATCTTCGCTCTGAGACCAACGAATTCGGTCATTATCGCATCATTATTTTCGTCCTTCATTAGACCTGGTACCTTTTTGTTCGCGAGAGGAATACCGTATGCGTTGTCTGTCGGATAATCACTCGTGTCGAATCTAGAAATATCGCATTTCATAGTCTCATAAACATCCTCGCACTCGACGCGGTATATAAGACTGTCTGTGTCAGTGATGCACATTTGGCTCCTCGGCAACACGGAAAACCGCCCCACCATTTCGCCGCTGCGCGAGAGCGAGCGAAACAGTGAGACTCGCTCTCGCGCAGCAGCGAAGTGGTGGGGCGGGTTTCCGTGTTGCCGGGGAGCCAAATGTGCATCACTGGTCTGTGTCGGTGTACATAATTTTACATTTGTCGCGAAACAGTGGTAACATATACTCGTGGTGAAATTCGTACAAGCAGACTTTCGATATGTCGAGTATACACATGCCCATGTAAATTGGCTTGTCGAACTTCACCTCGAGTTTACGCATTTCGATAGCGATTAGATTCTCCGCAAAGACGCTACGACTGTGGAAATTCGGTTTTGCGATCATTGCCTCCGCGCCGTATCGTCCGTGCCATTTTGTTAATAATTTTACGTCGACGTGATTGCGCACATTCTCCATAGTCTTGCCGAAAACCGCGTTGTTCATTAATTTGTATAAATTTTTTTCGAAATCGTTTTTCGGCAAGCGCGAGTTCTAAGTTGTGTATTAAGTTCAATGTAATCGCGGAGCCATGGAGATTGAGCAAATTGTAGTATTCGATAAATCTTTGTTACGCGAAGACTGCGACGAGTACATTGCTACAGGTTACGGTAGTGGATGACGTAACGCTGTTTATCGTACAGTGTCGTTAGAAGTTTATCCTCGCGCTTGCCGGGCGGCTTATCGCGCGTCGGGCAGAAAGACAGGTCAATGTGTTGATCGTGCAGATGCTGCGGATACTCGAGATCGACTTCGAGAATGTAACCGGTGGGCGAATCCGGAGCGATCGCGCTCGTGTCAAAGTTCGCAACGTCTTTGACCCATCGAAATTCGGCGTATAGCAATGATTGACACATCGCTCATCCGTATAAATTGTTAACGTCGTAGTACATCAAGTAAGACGATGGTTTCGATGAGTCGCACGAACATATGTACTTGTTATTAGCCTGCGCGTATCTACCGGAACGTTGACTGAGGCCACCGCGTATACCATGCTCGATGAACATGATCATATCGATGTCGGTGAGCAACTCAAATCTTACGCGAGTATATTTTAGCATTACGTCCCACGCGAAACCAGGAAGGTGTAATAATGCGCGGAATCGAGACCGTAACTCGCGACACAACTTTCACGAAAATTTTCGAAAATGTCAGCCAATAACAAGACATCTGTTTTCAAGTACAGATCACTGTACTCGCCGAGCGTTCAGATGGAGAATCGCTGCTTACGTTTGCGGCGTGAGCCTAATCGCTCTCGGATACTATATCGTCCATCAATGAACTATAAAATGATTCGCGAGGTGGCAAGCATCGCTCATTCAATTTGTCGATATAGTCAATGTACTCGTACGGGAATACGCCTTTTCGCGTGAGTAATTCAAATTCTTCGTCCGATAATGTTGAAAATTTGGAACATACGATTTTTAATTTGTCTCTGCTTAGAAACGACGCCAATTTGTCGAGGCTTGAGAAATTTAAATAAATCTATAAACGTAATTTTATACAATTTTTCTGAAAATTATTTTTATTTTTGTCTTTGGTGCTATCGACATGTTTTGTGAACAAAATGTATTTTTCTTTGGTTATCGGTAACACATCTACTTGTCCTTCGTACGCGGTAACAATTTCCTTAATTACAAAGTATGCGTCGTAATCTGATAAATTATGAAAAACGATTGGAATATATAATGAATTTTTATAATTAAGATTACAGTTTGAATGTGTTGGACCGCGGTATCTGCCGGTTAAGTGACAATGATCGCGTACCCGCGTGTCGTTCGGCGCGAACGGTTTCTCGCAAATGTGACAACGCGTCGCGCTACGGTACGTTTCTCATTGTTCTTTCAACAATGTTTCCATAGGCACGTTGGCGGATATGATATCTTTTACGCGATGCGCCAAATCGTTGAGTTGTCGCGTGAACCACGCGATGCAATCTTCATCGCGACGGAACCGATATGACGATAACGTGTCGTCGTACGAACATCGCACGTAGTATCCTATACTAAATACCTCGTGCTGTTGATAAGTGTACGATGACGCGTCTTCCTCGGGCTCCGTCTTCCGCAGGACGCACTCTAGGTCGACGTATACTACGAACGGTACTCGTTCCTGATTGCAGTGGTTGCCAAATTGGAGCCATCTGTCGTTTTCGTTCAGCAGGCGGATGGCGCAGTTGTTGATTTTCTGGCAATCCACTTCGTGTGTCTGTAATTTTTCACTCGAGCCAAGATAGTGAAGGCACTTGTAAATAAGAGATTCAATACTATCGTGTAATGTAGATGCGAATATTCCCACTCCGCATTTCTTTCAGCCGGATACAGTGCGGCGACCACCGACCACGCGAAGCATGCATTGTCCATCGTATGCACACTGATCACCGCTCGTTTCGTCGCTATTTCTCGCGGCACTTCGATATGGCATCCCGCGCGCATTGGATTCAGTTTATTCACGTTAATAGTCAAATTCAATATACGTGACAATGCCCATTCGCTGTCGCGTTCCTGGAACTCTTCGAGCGACGTCAATGTGAGCTCGATAACGTGCCGCTGGTACCACTCGCGCAAATCGGTGTATCGATATATCCCAATGTTTTTCGTAATTATGTCCTTATTAGCACGTTTGTCATTCGCAAACTCACCGTTGAACGCAGTGTTCACTTTTACACTACCATGTCTTTCTACAGCGTTTCGCACACGCTCGAGCACTACATTGCCAGCGTCTTCCAAAAATCGTCACGGCTCGATGTGATTAGAGTTTATCACTGCGCCCGTCACTATACGGCTTTCAAACGCGGCGTCGATCTCTCTCCAGACAAGAGATTGCTCGTTGCCACTCGCATACTCGCCACTTGCGTACCCACTACCAACGTGCACGAAACGTCGCTCCAATTGTGTTTTTGCACCTGCGAGTCGCGCGAGCCTCGCCATCACGGATTGTCTGTGTCCGACGATGAGGCGCGGACGCTTGGCACGACAAAGTTCTTCAAGCCGCTCGATGCACTCGTCGCAGCCACGCAAAACACTCCACCAGAGTAGTGACCTGGCCGCACTGCCCTAGCAGTTCGCGTTCCACTCGCTCGCGATTTTCCATGTCTTTTTCACAGTCTTTAGATCGCATCACACTTTTCCACGGAGCACTTGCATGTGACTTGTTCACACACGTTGCACCACCGCTCCATATCTATAATTGCATAGTACCTTCGCGCCATGTGATACTTTTTTAATGCGGAACGGCATGAGTCACACTGAAAGCATTCATCATCACACGTGTCACAAAAAATATATTTTTCTTTTAAAGCAGGATCTTCCTCCCAGCAGTAGGTCTTATGGTAGTAATTTAGCATACTTGCATCACCGCCTGTCGACAGATTGGCTATTTTTTCACCACTCGCGGGAATCGTAATGTTCCTGTAGCAATGATAAAGAGTCTCCATCGCGATTTTCGACACACAAAAAAAGTCGTTGTCTGTTAAACTGCGAGTTTTATATCTATTTTCAAAGTCATAATTCTCACAATGTTTGTTGAATAACCGCATTCGCACTTTCTGTCGTGCGAATAAAGGCCAGGAATGAATGGGTTGGCAGCAAATTTTTGCCTGTTCCATGACACGCTGGCTGCATATTTCTAACTCTCGATCGCGTAGGAATTGCACCGGTGATATTCGCACACTTGTGTCTCTCTTTGTCGCGGATTTTCCTAGAACGCGTATCGAATCTTTTCTAGTATACCGTACATCCATGTTTCGTTCATAATACTGTTCACATTACTGTTCACAATAGTTTTTAATTTGTGCACTGTGGGCATCTGTTGCACGGAAATATAGTGTACAATGTCACTCTGCAATTCGTGCAAAACCGGCCGCTTAGCGCATCGATATAATCGATATCGTGCTTTCTTAAAAAATGCATTCTCACAGCGTCGACATCAGACAAAAGGACCATGCATGGGGCACATACAGTTACAGCACCACCCGTCGTATAATAGCACTAGATCATGCAGTGCTTTGGTACGGCCGTTCAGTGCACGGATTTCCGGAGATGGCACAAATTTTTCTTCAAGATCCGTATCGTACTCGCTCGCGTCACTGGCAAAACCAGTATCGTTGGATAACACGGATTCTTCGTCGGAATCTTGGTCCATTATCTCCTCAAAATCTACTTCCAAATTTTCTTCTTCTATTTTTATTATAAACACACTTCATCTCAAATATTCGCGAACGTTTCCGTAAAATCACACGTTTTCAGTATTCTCGGCTATGTCCGCTATATCCATGACGTTCGCACGATGATTAGCTATACTTTTCACGCTGCTCTTGTTGCGACTGATTCGTTCGTCTTCCAGAACGTCAACTGTGGAACTGAGTGCTTATAATCTATTATATATTTCATTTGTGACTTCTTTGTCCCTTTGTCTATTGGGTCACATTTTCTTTAAAAAGTGGATAAGGTTACACCTCGAGTGGCTCTTCATATTTTTCACTGGAGTACCATTTCACTGGAGTTCACTTTCATTTTTTACTGTAGCAGAGTTATGTTTAGCAGCCGAAATATCTGCGCTTCTCTTAGCGCGTTGCGACATGTCACCGATCTGACTGTGTATATAAACAGTGTACAAAGCTTTTTTCATTCAATCGTAACCTTCGATTACGAGCGATAAGACATGGATTGAGTAAAAGAATATACACCGAAAATCGGCCGAGCGAAAGGGGTCCTTTCCAGTAAGGTCCACCAAGTCCACCACCACCATCGAAGGAAAACCCGAGATATTAGGAATGTCCTGGCGAAAAAACATCAAAGTCGCCAGCGTGTTCCTCATCATCATCAGCGCAATCAAAATATAAGCCATAAGGTATCGCATTTAGAATGACTAGTGCTAATGCATTTTATTCTCCGCTGAAAAAGCGAATAGTGATTAAAAAGTTTCTTGTTCTCTTTTTCAGAAAGCGCTGCTAGCGATGCTCGAGCTATCGATCGCATTCGAACGCTATCGATCGCAAAAAAAAAAAGATAATAAAAAATAGAAAAAAATTAGTGTTATAAGTGTAATTTAAAAAAAAAAAAAATTTTTTTTCTCATCACTATATGTACATTCTTTTACTCCTCATCCTCAACGCGTTAGTGTAAATTCATTCCTTCCGCAAATTATCTAATTATTATAATAGTATAATATTTACGAAATTCATTTTCAGGTATTATTGAAAATTCAGGTATTATTGAAAATGGTTGGACTACTGAGTACTCTAAAAAAATTTTCTCTTTTTTTGAGAAAATTTTTTGAGAGTACTGAATAGTTCTGATCGGCGTTCTAGGCAGTTCTCGACGAGCTCTAACGAAAAGTATTAGGTGAAAATGATATTGGATAGCTACATAAGGAGATATGTGCTATTGCATCCAATTTTTCAAATTTTGTTTTAAGTACATATCTCTTTTATTTTTGGGTCTGTGTTGATTTTAATCGCTTAGAACTCTTCGAAATAGACAGAACGACAATTAATGTGACATAACTATTGTATAATTTTTTCAAAATTTTTTAATTTTTTAAAATAAATTTTGTTGTATGTCAAAATTGTTTTTTATGTATTAGGAACTCTAGGTATTCACAAAATAAAGCTAATAAGCTGCTCAGAACTAGAGATCCTCAAGTAAGAGATGCGCGAACTCCGAGCATTTGCAAGAATATGGCGGACCAGTGACCACCATATGTGATATATGTGATACTTGTACATGTTGTAAGTACAAATTACTAAATTTAGGTAATAATGATTCAATATTATTATAAAATATTATGTTGTATAAGTTATAAAATTGATGTGGTAATTGAAAATATTGTAACGTAGGCATATTCCTAACCTATAGTGTACATGACTTTATAACGCATAAGTAAACAATTATAGTTATAGGTAACATCTAGATAACAATGCCAGGCTGCTGGTTGCCAAAATGTAAAAATTCGGCTGCTAAAGGATTTATGATGAAACATTTCCCAAGAAATCCAGACAGAAGGGCTCAATGGGCAGCGATTATTCCACGAGCGAATTGGGTACCCACGGATTGTAGCTGTATTTGTGAGGTATGATATTTACATTTACTTAACAGCCAATTTCCTATAGGCCACTATTCATAGTCAAATCTTATATTTATTCAGATTAGACTATTTGAAATTCAGATTAAACTATCTTCAGATTCTTTGCAGTCAATGAAAGGAACTGTATAGTATCTAAAGATACTTTAAACTACTCTTCTAAATATCAGCTTATATTGAATATCTTATATAATATGAAATGAATATTATTTTTTATATTTCAGATTCATTTTTCACCGGAAATGTGGGAAAAACCACGAAGTGATGGTAAAAGAATCCTGAAATGTAATGCAATTCCAAATATGTTTGAGTCATGTCTTGAAACAATTGTTGCATCCGGACAAAATACTGAATTAATACAATCAGTGCAAACTGTCAAGATGGACGAGAACCCAAATCTTGCCCAAAAAAATTAAAATGGACAGTTGATCTCCGATGATCTTGACTCTCCCACACATTATGAAGGTCATCACATCGAACAACCTTCCGAAGATTGTAGCAGTCACCCATCACGCATTACAAAGTTATCCCAAAAAATTCGTACGACCTTCACTCACAATGTCAAGGTCACAACCCTGAGTGACCATCAGACACTTTCAGCAGGCGAGGGTGAGAGATGACGAAAGGGGGTGAGAGAGGACGAAAGAAAGTGAGATAGGGCGAAAAATTGGGGGTGAGTGGTGGAGAAGGAGAAGGGATGGCGCGAGGGGGTGGAGTTGGTCGAAGTTGGTGAAGGTGTGAGTGAAAGGTGAAAGACAAGAGAGGTGCATGTGATTGCGGACAGAAAAGGAGAAGACGTTACTTCATTTTTCATGAAAATCATCACTTTTCAACCACTCGTATGTCCAAAACGGCTTGACCGATTAAAAATTTTTTTAGCTCAAATTATTCGTGGCGATGCGGCCTTTCAGGATATATTGTAACCGAACTCGAAGCCCTCTACTTATCGTTCGGTCCCTGAATAATTAATGTACCACGGTCGCCACTCCTTTTGACCTCCAAAGGAGAAGGTATTCTTCGTTGAGTTAATTGGTCGTCAGTATCTCCACTTCCTTGCGCTATGTGATCGGCTTACTCCGACTTCCTTTACTCGTAGAGGGAAAGGTTTCATTGAAAAATAAGTCTTTATGTTGCAGGAAATTCACAATAATAGTTTATTAGTCGAAGCATCTTTATCAACATTTCACAATTATCCGCGTAACGCCGCTCTGGGATACTCCGCCAGATACGCACATCACTTATTAAACATTTCACAATTATTCAAATAACGCCGCTCTGGGATGCTCCGCCAGATACGCACGTCGCTTATTATTCACAATTCCCGTAATTCCGGTATTTACTCATCACTTGACTATCCGCGTGGAGGTGAGCTCCCGTTCGCTTTATCGCCCTTGACTTTCCGGCCCGCGATTAAAACGGTCCCGCTCGAAACCCCTTCACGTCCTTTGGAGGGTAGCCTCACTCGATCTCGCGCTTATCCTGCCGCTCCGAACGGTTTCGACTAACTCACTCCTCGACCAGTGATGCACATTTGGCTCCCCGGCAACACGGAATCCAGCCCCACCACTTTTACCCCCACCTACCGGCATCGAGTCAGCCGCGAGAGCGAGCGAGGCAGCGAGAGGCAGCGCCCGTTCTTTTCGCTCTACCCATGATAAAAAGACAAGGGTATGCTCATGCGCATGACCAATCAGATTTTTGTCCTTGCTTACGTCACAACGAGTGGCTTACGCCACTGTTCAGCAATTTCAGATTGTTTTGGAAAGGTAAAATATTTAATTTTACTTCCCTCAGTTTTTTTTGTTTTTTTCATATAATTGCCGCATCCTTTCACTATGCAGGTCATCGTGAAAATATTTTTAACATTAACTTCTACCGATGACAACGTGCACTACGCCATGGACGCCATGATAAATTACGACCGATAACCACCGATTGCACCCGAATCAGAACCGACCAATCAACGCGTACCCGAATATGACGTAAGCAAGGACATGCGCAAGCTGAACGAGTTTTAGACAATTGATGAGCATACCCTTGTATTTTTATCATGGCTCTACCAGTAAATCGTAAACACATGCGGGTAAAGGACGGCCGCTCCTCGGGCCGCTCTATCTCGTTGTCTCGCTTTCTCTGCTAGTCGCTCGTTACAAGCGACCGAAAACCGAAAATGTATCTTCTCGGCCGCTCGGCGTATTCTTGTACAGGGTATCCCGATCTTTTTTGCCAATCACTTTTGTATTCATAGAGCGGATTAAACTGAGTCGAAAAGTCCTCTACCATTTTGCAATTTTCGCAATAGTTAACAAGATATTAATTACTAAAAATTGCAAAATATTAGTCTTGAATAATTTTTTACTCAAATATAATACCATCAACTTTACAGAAAAACTGCAAGAGACAAAAATTATTTATAATATAATATATTATAGGA
>NW_017300327.1:82028-85456 GCF_001594075.2 Trachymyrmex cornetzi
GTAACGAGCGACTAGCAGAGAAAGCGAGACAGCGAGATAGAGCGGCCCGAGGAGCGGCAGTCCTTTACCCGCATGTGTTTACGATTTACTGGTAGAGCGAAAAGGACGGGCGCTGCCTCTCGCTGCCTCGCTCGCTCTCGCGGCCGACTCGATGCCGGTAGGTGGGGGTAAAAGTGGTGGGGCTGGATTCCGTGTTGCCGGGGAGCCAAATGTGCATCACTGTCCTCGACCACTTTCGCGATCGAGATTATATATCTTCTCGCTACCCCCTCCATGTTGCTCGCACCACTTCGTTCTCTTTGCGCGCTGTCAGCGCTCACGACGTTAGCCTTATCTTACTAGCTACGCCGCTCAATTCCTTTCCTGCATTTTATAATTATGTGCTTTTTTAATCTATGATTTTTTTTATTTTCAGGTACCGCGTTACAATGGAAGAATGCTGCCGTTTGGATTCTCCCGCTGGAGTCACAGGTAAGTATTAACGCAAATTTTATTTACAGGTTACTAAATTATCCAGGCTGCACCCCCTCTATATACAATATTTACAGTGATATGTTTGCTTACAATGATAACTATCGGTCATTCCGGTATCGTAACAATAATTCATGTACATTCGGTATTCGGAGCAATCCCTAATTCGCCTAGCATGTCCCTTTGGTGCTCGGCATGCAAATGACGATGGGTTTTCTCGTTATTCCCGTTTTAGGTAATCCGCAATAATTTTTTATGGTCACCCGGTATACGTAGTGGCCTTAAATTTTAACAGCACGTCTCGTTGGTGCTTACAATGAACATGACGATCGCTTTTTTCCATCCGTTAACTTTAAGTATTCCGCAACAATTTTTCATGGTCACCCGGTATACGTGGTGGCCTCAAATTTTAATAGCACGTCTCATTTGTGCTTACAATGAACTTAACGATTTGTTTTTTCTCTATTCTGACTTTAAGTGTGTCGCGACAGTTTTTTATAGTCACCCGGTGTACGTGGTGACCTCAAATATTAACAACACGTCTCTTTGATGCTTATAATGAACTTAATGATCGGGTTTTTCTATATCTTAATGCAAAGTGTTTCGCGACAATTTTTCATGGTCACCCGGTATACGTGGTGATCATTTTAACACGTGTGTTTTCGCGGTTTCGGTGCCTTAAAGGCTTTAACGATTGGTTACTAGGATTGTTTAATTCCCCGCCGACAAATCCTATCTTTTTTCCGAAACCATTGAGGCCGATGCCCCAATGTACAACTAATAAGAGAAAACAACTTATCTTTGATAATGGTCTCTCGGACCCTAATACTATATCCCCATTATGTGGGCGCTAGACCACCTACCATATTCTATCTTAAACGCTAACTTGTTTTTCTTTTCTTTTCTTTTGACATTTTTCTCTTTAGTAATCATAATGATAATAATAATAATGTTGATAAGATTAATAATAGTAATTATATTGGTAATGATCTTGATAATAATAATAATACTTATATGGTTATGAATAATAATAATAGTAATCATGGAAATACCGATCATGTTCGTAACTTTATTATCATAATAATAATAATATTCTCTTTCACGCTTATCTTTCTACGTACATCAAAATAAATTCATTGAACTTCACGTACCGCCCGCGCCGGATCCGCACTACGCCTACACCCCTCGTGGCTGTCCTGGTCGATGCCTGGCGCGGCTGCTTTCGGACATGAATCCGGGGACTTGACGCCGGTTTCAATATCACATGCAATTCAAAATTTTTTTATATTTTAGTTGTTATGCACCCTCTAAAATGGACTTTGGTAGCTCGGGATAAGAGAGACTTGTAGTGTCTTTTTTTTAACATGGCCGGGGCCACTACCGCTTCTTCTGATAATATATATAATTATATGTATATATTATAATATTGATAATATTAATATTATAATATTAATAATATTATATATTATTATATATAATGTATAATATATGGAGCATTCCATCCCAAGTGTGCCACTCGAAAACTTTTGGATTTTTGATTTGGCTGAAATTTTGATATATTATAGTACCCATCGCAAGAAGCTACCATGATTTTTTTCGAATTTTTTTTACCAACATAGTCACGAGAAATGAATTTTTTCAAAATTCGCATTTCCAACTTTCAAATGCCTATATCTTTGCGAAAAATAATCCAAATAAAACTTTTTTTTTTCAAATTGTGTGTTTTTTTCTCTAGTTTTCAAAAAAAAATGTCAAGAAAAGTTTCAAAATTGTTTTTTAATTTTTTTTTAATTTAATGTAAAAAATTATTAATTTTTTAAAGTATGACACGGTTAATTTCTTTTTTTAAATTCTCATGAGATTTATTTGATGATTTTTAAGACTAATTTGATCGTGGGCACATTTTTCCTTCTATTTTTTTTCGAATTAATTTTTTTTTTCAATTTTGCATTTTTTACACAATGGAATAATATGAAATTATGATTTTGTCATGATCTATGTTATGTCCTGAGCGCGAGTTTTCGACGGTCTCGAGACGCGACACGAGTTCGCGGGAACGCGAGCGCGGAGCGGGGCGCGCGGGGTGAAGCCTTGGCTTCGACGTGGTGTTTAGACGCGTATTTTTGTTATTATTATGGGCAGCTGTCACCAGTGCTCGGAATTGAGCACGATATTCGAGAATTATATATATGATTCTATGAATTTACTAGAATTTAAGGTAATTAGCCTTCCAGGTCCTTCTGATAAAATAAAATAGAGAGTTTAGAGGAAGCGTCAGTTAGGCTTCATCTCGCTGTCTCTCTATCTACACTCTCTGGCGTGATGAGAAGGACTTGGAAGGGAATGAAAAGGCTTTTAATAAGAATAGAAATATTTGAGATTATAAGATTTTAATATTCAAAGTATACGGGGTGTTGCTAATAACGCGAGGTTTAGACGTAATGATAATAGGCCTAGTGGCCTTTCGTGTGGGCGCCACGTGGGGCGGAGATGGAGGCGGTTTTGGTCGCGGCGGCGGCGCAACAGTGACCGCGGTTTTTGCGGCGTTGGTTTTAGCGATAGCGGTTGGAGAATCTGCGGTCTCGACGGTCGTGCCTGGTTTGTCGATCAAAGATTTGGTTGCGTCCCCTGCGTCCTCCCTCCAATGAATCGAAGGATCGAAATTTCCCGTGTTTAGGAGCTCCCGCTGTAGCTCCTTGAGATGGGTACGCCAACCCCCTCGCTTGCCGCGTGTACGTTTTCTTTTTGGCATCTGTGCCCAGAAAAAACGTATTGATTAGCGGCAGATCGGAAAGAAAGAGAGTGCGAAAAGACCTCGACGCCGAGAAGGCGCTCGTTAGAATTTTCGCAAAGAAGTGATCTCAATGTCGCCGTGGTTTGCGCCGTAGAGATCAGGCAAGGGATTAGCTCGTCTGACGCCGTGGTTGGCGCACGATCGGAGCTGGAATTGTAGGATG
>NW_017300327.1:86096-92341 GCF_001594075.2 Trachymyrmex cornetzi
AAACGGCCGGAGTGCTATAGTGTAGCGCACCGGACGTTACAATCTACAATTTTTTATTTATTCTCAATATAATAAATAACTTTAATATTTTTACAATATTTTTTGAGAAATTGGGAATTTTTCTTATAATTAAAAAACCAATAAATATTTTTCGTCAAGAAGGTATCAAAATTTATTTTCTGAAACGTTTAAATAATTTACATACTCTACATTCCTCAGAATTAGAATACTCTTTTACTGTAATACAACCATTTTTATTAGGTTTGATACAATGTGATTTTTTAGTACCTGAAATTGTTTTTGTGTTTTTATATCGATCATTAAGTTTTTCTGCAGCTTCAGTATAATCTTCCAATGATAAAAAATAAACAGTTATGTTTGGAATATTGCTTGATTTGGAAGCCCATGCATACAACTCGAATGGAGTGATTATTTGTTGATCAACTGGTAATTGTAGCCTAGCGCGTGCAGCCATCCTTTTTACTGTTCTACCAATACCATCACAAGAGCCTTTACCATGAGCAGTAGTAAAAAAATGTCATTTAGCTGATATTTCGAAATCATTCTCATGATAATAGATGTTGACAAAATATTTGAAGTTTTTGAATTGTTGTGGTGCTCCATCAGAAAAGTAATACATTTTCGCAGCTCTTCTAGAAATACTTTTCACAAAATTTGTTATTATTCTACAAAACACATGTACTGCAACTGAATCATGTTTATTATAATCTAATATTATAACTAGGCTTTTGTGAGTGAGCTCGTTGTTTACTTTGAAGTAAATTACAACTGGAAAAATAGTCGATTGGTTATTATTCCAATGAAAGCCTGCCGTAGCATTTTGCACCACAAAAGCATAATTTTCAGCAAAGTCACAAATAACGAGAAATTCATCTTCTTTCAATGATTGTTTTAATGATTTCATGAAACTCGCTTGCTCTTTAGATATGTACGAATGCAGTAAAAGAACTTTCAAATTATTGCAAAACAAGTCAATGAAATCAGTTGATGATTTTATGGCTGTTTCGAGATTTGTATGAGGATTGGCAATCCAATGTTTATAAGTAATATTATCGATTTCATTTTGGTAAAAAATCTCAATCAAAATCACACTTAATTTTTCCGTGTCTGGACAAGCATTACATTTACCAAAGTAGCATTTAAATGATGGAGCCTCACATATAATTAATCTCAAGCAATTGTTATAATGTTGTAAAGGGATTGTTGAATCTTTAGTCAAAAAGCTCAAGTTAGCACCTAAGATAAGAGTTACATTTTTAAATCAAAATCAAATGATTTAAAATATATCAACTTTATTTATAATTACCCAGCATCATTAGTTTTATATTCTGATGTAATGCACAAACACAGATAGTGTGTGTGCCGCTTGCTCCTGCCAGCACACAGTTTTCAGGACAAAGTGAAGCAAACTTTGAAAAACCTATTTTGTTAGCAGGATTTTATTCGCGATATCTTTGATATAATACTTTTATATTTGAAAGAATTAACCGCTTTTGAACATGTACTCGTTTACCATCGTTATCCCGAACTGAAACATAATCTTTTTTACCCGGCATATTGACACTTATTTCATCATCAGTGTAAAAACTGTGAACTTTTAATTTTAATTCCTCAATAAGAGGTCGTCCTAAAGAAAAACATTTTTAATAATGACAAAATTTTGAAAAAAAAAAAAACAAATTAATTAATGGAAATTAATATAACTATACCTAATTTGGATTCAGGTGTCGAAAGCAGGCCTTTAGTTTCAGCCAGATCTTTTGCAATTTGTACCATACGCCTTGAAGCATGCATAACGTTACTAATTTTTCTTACACCCCATTTTGTAGGTAACAAAGTTAAAATTTGAAATTTCTCAGATTTTGTGGTGCTGTCGTCATGAAACTTTCTTTTTAAGCGTTCAATCATATCACAAAAATCTTCCTCATTAATTTCACAATTTGACTAATAATTACTAGTAATTTCGAAAGCGCTCTTTAGATTGCAACAAAGGACCCCGGGCCCAGCCATAGGGAAAATGGATCCCGGTCAAATTGGTTGAAACTGTAGTATGTTGTACTTCATAATCTCTTGATCAAAAGTGTTAATGGGCACCAAGTCCGAAAACCATCTACTTTTCGAGTTATCAGACGTTGAACATGGTAAAAATGAGGATATTGGGGATATACTATTTTACGAGTATCCATGGCAATAATTCTTTAGGGTCGCATTTTTACGTGTGTCACGCATGTGTGTGTGTGCATGTGTGTGTGTGCGCGCGCGCGCGCGCGCGTGTGTGTGTGTGTGTGGGAGGGGTATGTCTGTGCATGTGAATGTAGTTATATGTTTCCTTTATAAAATGTAGGAAAATATTTACATTTGAAAACTTCATGATAGTTTGAACTTGTAAAGATCATTTTATTTTCCTTTTCGTGGTGCTTACCCAACAAATTATTTTATAACATATTCAAAGTTAATATTTTAATTAACTATTTCTCTCTAATCTTTATATATAATATCTTTAACGGTTCCTACAGGTATAACATGGCCTTACGATTAAATTGTTATGTATGTGACGGGCGATTTCTTCCTAGAACAATGGCTCTCATTGATGGAGAGGCAAATGCTGCAAAACAAGGAATAGCTATTCAAAGACGAGATCATTTTGACAGACAACCTTTAGAGGTGACGCATCTTACGAGAATATGCATTAATTGTAATCAGTCAATTACTGCTGAAATCGCAGCAATCGAACAAGATCCTTCTTGTATGAGGTTAAATGTTTTAACGCAGACTAAAAATAGTACCTGTCTCATTTGTAATGCCGATATTGATGTACACAGATTATCAGTCAAATGTAAAGCTTATGTTTTTATCCAAAGAAATATTTTTATTCTTGGAAACGTCAAGTCATGTAGACATCATTTGAATGATAAGGATGTACTGTTACCTCATTTATTGCTTGGATTACGTTTTGTAAATAGATCATATGTTATAAGAGGACCTGAACTTCGAGTATTCTTGCAAAGTCTGCGTGAAGTGGCGATTAGTATGACGAGAATCGAAGATGAGAGTAGTATAGCTGATAAAGAGTTTAAATGTTTTTGTCCTGTGACAAAAGAACAGTTTCAAGAGTTATTTACGTTTTGTGACAGGGTACCTCGTCATGAAGGTGGCTATAGATCCGTAAGTAAGAAAGACTTGCTAGCGTTTTTGTGTAAAATGCGTCAGGGGCTATCTGATGAATTCCTAGCAAGTATTTTCCAGTACTCAGACAGGCCAGTTGTAAGCAGGGCTGTTACTACCGTCAGGGAGTCATTGATGAAACGTTTTGTGCCCAGTAATATTGGATTAGACACAATTACAAGGGAAAATTGCATTGAAAGACAGGTGACAGAATTCGCTAATGAACTACTGGTATTTAATCCAGAACCAAATATTTCTCGTGTTATTGTTATTATTGATGGTACTTACACCTTTATCATGAAAAGTAGTAATTTTAGAGCACTTCGGCAATTATACTGCGTTCACAAGGGTCGTCATTTAGTTAAACCTGTCCTTATAGTCGCCTCTGACGGGTATATATTTGACATCCAAGGACCATATTTTTCTGATGTCCGTAATAACGATGCTGCTATCTTGCGAAATGAATTTGAAACCGATGTAGAAAGAATGAGAAGATGGTTACAAGAAAATGATATTATTATAGTTGATAGGGGATACAGGGATTCTACTGAACTACTTCAACGGTTAGGTATTGTATGGAAAATGCCGGCGCTCCTCGAACCTGGTGATCGTCAACTTAGAACGGAAGATGCTAACGAGTCACGTTTAGTTACCAAGGTGGTTAGTAGAAGCGAGGAATGGACATATTAAGGAGGTTGTAAGGCAAATGCAATATGTTAAGAACTACTTGAAAAAATTACAGACTATTCTAAATTTCATTTAATAATAATACAAAAAAAATAGAAATAATTGACCATCTGGATCAAAAGTTATTTAAATAAGTAGTAATATTTTTTTAATTTGTACTCTAATATAAATATATGAAAATGTATTATAACATAATGATAAAAATCTCAATTTTTTAATATAAATACTCTAGGAATTCAACAATATTTTTATGAAGTTATCTTGAGATGCAGACATTAATTGTTCAGTAAATAAATAAAATTTGTTATTTGTTGTAATGGTGAATCTCAATGAAACTTTGCATAAGTCATGTTTAGTACTTAGTATATTTATATAAAAAAAACATTTAGATTTTTCTTATTATTTCAACAATTTTTGTTTATAACAATAAAACTAATAACAAATAAAATAAATAACCTATAAAAATGTGTTGCTCAATAAAACCAGAATGTTATAAACACAACTTTCACATGTATGTAGTTTGTTTAAAGCGAAAATATTAATATATGTGTTTTATGCCCTTACAACCTCCTTAAATCCATATTCAAATTCTTTCAGCAAACAATGTAAATTCAGCATGTTCCACATGTAGGCAACTTTTACAGAATAACTGCGATTATAAACAGATATCATCTTCTTATTAATATGAGAGAAGCTAATGCTCAGATGGCCCAACAATTACTCCAAAAAGCGAGAGAACCAAATGTTGTTAAAGCCTTGGTTGAAGCTAAAAATCTCGCCACCAGAAACGCTCAGAGATGGGTTCGATTGAGTGCTGAAGAAGTATTAGATTTTCCAGTTTTAACTCTTGAATACCTAAAGAACCTTACCATCAGAGTATACCAAGTGAAATTTGCACCATCATACATTCGAGATAAACAAAGACACGAAGATGAAGAATTGCATATTGAAATGTTAAGAGACAGGAACAGACTACCAGAACCGGGTTTTTTGCGAGCAAGAGTATTTTCTCGCTTCTGTAATGCCACAAAACTTTGGATCGTATATCGATCTACAAATGAGGACGAAAACGAGAAAATGAAGACCCTATACAAGGCTATTATTGCACGTGCAAACCCGGTGCTCGCACTGTCGGTACCTGTGCACACATTGCCTCTATCATCTGGTATACGGGTTATGCACGACATCAAGCTAATAATATTCATTATCCTTCAAACCAGATAACCGAATCCATTCGTGATTCAGCGAACCGACCGCAGCCACGTAACATCAACGAGCGATCCTAATCATATACATTGACTATACATTAACCGGTCCTTTTCAGGGCCAAAAGATGTACAAAATCCGATCGCGCAACCTCCACGCGGTGTACATTGGGTGATGCTAATGCCGACGGTGCACTGATCATAAGGATATACAAACACATCTACATTCATATGCACATACACAGACATACCCCCCCCCCCCCACACACACACATACACGCTTCACACGCACGCACACACACACACATGCGTGACACACATAAAAATGCGACCCTAAAGAATTATTGCCATGGATACTCTAAAATAGAATATCCCCAATATCCTCATTTTTACCATGTTCAACGTCTGATAACTCGAAAAGTAGATGGTTTTCGGACTTGGTGCCCAACATTTTTGATCAAGAGATTATGAAGTACAACATACTATAGTTTCAACCAATTTGACCGGGATCCATTTTCCCTATGGCTGGGCCCGGGATCCTTTTTAGGACTTTATGATTTAAAAAAACATCATTATTCAATTTTGTTGATAATAGTGGAAATTTATTTAAAAGTTGTAAAGCCATATTCATGACAGGTAACCGACTTTCAATACTAATTTGAGAAGTAGTAGTTTGTTGAGAAGATAATCCTTCGCTCTCAAAGGATACGGTTCCTAAAAAAAAAAAACGAAAATTAATTTTACGTTGACTGATAAAAATAAATAACAATCAACGTGTATTTAACAATTTTAAAAAAGTTAAGATTTGTTTTAATGATATTTATCTAACGATTTTTGCAGAGCAGTGTCATCGTTGTCATCATCATGAGTAGATATAGTACACGGATTCTAATTCGGGTCCTCTGAGGGGAGCACGGGGTGCGGGGGATACTCGTAGGCGAGGGGAAACGTAGCGCGGGGATTCTTCCGTGGTGGGGGTATGACGTCATGCGGAATGGCAGTAAGATTTTGGGGACCGCAGTCACGTACAAGACAACAAAAAACATCACAAAAAAGGAAATATTGCCATGAACAAAAAACAATATAAAAACAAATAGTTATAGAACGAAAAGTGTTACAAAGGGTATATGCTCCAACCGTTTTTCGACCAAGATATAGCGTAATGTA
>NW_017300327.1:92573-94119 GCF_001594075.2 Trachymyrmex cornetzi
AAGTACGACAACCTCTTTTTCCTTTTGTCTTTTTATAACTTAGTTTTCACAATACGCTGTGTTCTTTTCTTTTTCTTTTACTAGGGCAAAGGATATGAACGGATTGGTAGTAAAATAAAGTACATATACATATATAGTGATGCGAACGAATTTATTTTTATTCACATCTTATTACACACATCTTATTACCGATTTTTCATACGTATTTAAAAAAAACTAAAGCTAATAACTCGCAATCGACGAGCTGATTTCCATTGAAGATGTCGCTATCGCGTATAGCATTCTTGGACGCGATATTGGAGAATCGCGTATATTTGGCATCGACCGTATCGACGAGTCGGACTAATCGTTCAAACGTTACGTCGATACACCCGTCAAACTCGAGCATAAGGTGTAGGGTCGTTTCGGTCATTATCGTGCGTACGGATGAAGAATTGAGACGTACGAGCGTAGCATTGTTCTGCAGCGTGCAAACTCTGACGATTAGCGGTCCAACGCTTATAAAATTGTCTTTATATTCGTTTCGCAGCATCTTGTAAATATTCCGTCGCTGCTCGTAGAGACCTTCCACGTTTCGAGAGACAGCGACAGTTCGTGTACGCGATGATCTCCCAGGACGATCTCCACGTAACTCGGTGGACCAATATTGATTCCAATTTCCAAATACTTGTAGCCTGTACTCGTCAGGTCGTAACGTCTGCTCAGTAAGCGCACCGCGCGACGCTCCATACTTTGTATAAACATAATGTTGAAAAAAACGTTATTTATTGTATAAAACGTTATTTATTTTATAATACGTTATTTATTGTATAAAACGTTGAAACTTACACCTTGTATTCCTTCTACATGTCGTTCGATGCACTGCTCTCTTTGGCGGAGTACATTTTCAACCATTCGTAAAAGCGGGTATCGCAAGATTGATCGCATCCTCGTAAATTTTGACATGTATGGTAATACTTTCAAAATCGAAAAAGGGGCAAGCTGCCCCCTCTTTCCAAGAATTTCGAACGTGTCGCAACACGTTTTATCATGTCATTCTAGGTATTTTCTTTGTCGTAAGTTTATACATACGTTTATATGTACATACGTTTATATGTACATACGTTTATACATACGTTTGTACATACGTTTATACATACGTGTATACGTACATACGTTTATACATACGTTTCTACGTACGTTTACATATACGTTCATACATACGTTTATACATACGTTTGTACATACGTTTATACGTACATACGTTTATCCATACGTTTATACATACATTTGTACATACGTTTGTACATACGTTTATACATAAGTGTATACGTACATACGTTTATTCATACGTTCATACATACATACATACATACGTTCGTACATACGTTTATACATACTGTTGTGCCGCTATACGGCACGGGTCGGGATCCACAAAGGACTCGAGGAATGGTCGACACAAACTAACACTTTCTGTAGTATTCTTTAGTAAAATATATCACTTTTATTGCTATACGTTACACGTTGTATTGATTTACAATCACCATGCACTACTCGGTACTCGCGT
>NW_017300327.1:95921-96180 GCF_001594075.2 Trachymyrmex cornetzi
GCTGCTCACATTACCTGTCTTTTGCAGTGTGAGTACGGCCTCTCGCTCACTCGCCCGCAACTCTTCTATTGTAACGAATGGCGTAATTATTTCAATAGGCTTCTCCGTTGTATTCAGCATGCTTACCGGGCACGTATATTCATCAGATGCTACCAGACAATTCCAATAAATATTCCGGGTCTAGTTTCCTCGGACCGTATAATTCCTACTCGATTTTTATCTGCTACCGCACGCACTATTGTTTCGCTGCGCGGCGTTA
>NW_017300327.1:98764-100520 GCF_001594075.2 Trachymyrmex cornetzi
GAGTTAGCGTTTTCTTTTGTTTCGAGTTTATTTACCTTCAGGGTCGTCTTTTAAATTAATTTTATTATTTATCTTATTTTAAATAATACGGTTTCGTTCGTGTAAGCTAAACACGTATCGTGGCGCAATGGTCACTTGTGCAATATCGCACTCGTGACAATACGTTTATACGTATATACGTTCATACGTACATACATTTATACGTACATACGTTTATACATACATACATACATACATACATACGTTTATACGTACATACGTTTATACATACGTTTATACACACGTTTATACATACGTTTATATGTATATACGTTTATACATACGTTTATACATACGTTCATATACACGTTTATACATACGTTTATGCATACATACGTCTAGTCTATACATACGTTCATACATTACAAAGAAAGGGAAGGGAAATGAAATTTTAGAAACGTATCAAAAAAAATCTCATATTTTATTTTTTAAACTTGATACATTTTTTTTGGCGTTGTGACCACCAGTTATGTATTTTACATACATTTTGTAACGCACAATTCTTAATATGTTTTCCACATCGCATAGTATTGATAACATCTAGATTATGTAAAGAATCTATATCTTGGTAATCAGCATCCAAGGTCTCAATGATCAAGTTGTCACTATCGAGTATATCAGCCAGCCATTCGCGTTTTTCACGTTCTTTAACGTATACGAGGGCCTTATTTTCGTCACATTCTTTCGCACCAATTACAGCCATCGTAATTAGGCGTTTCACCATGCTGCATGGGATCATTCCGTCATCCCATTGCAATCCATGGTGATAAGCACTCAGCCAGGAAGCGCAATACTTTTCTGATTTTGTCAAGAAACTCCATGGTATGGGACATGTAAAAATGTAATGAGAGAGAATAGCTCCTTTTCTCAACACCGCTACTTCCTTCATGATAAATTTCTTTCCAAACGATAAATCTTTGCAGATCCACAAACATTGGTACGGTCATGGCGAACGATTTTTCGAGACTGTGCTCGATCGATTTCGATGAATCTTGGTTTTTATCTCTTGTATTGAAAAGAAGGGGAGGTTTAAAAAAGGAATATACTTTTAATGAATATTTATTTTTTCATGTAATGCAGCATGTACAATATAATCTAAACCATAGACTGTTAGTTCACATACTATGGCAGAATTTTTAACATAAATTCTGTACAAAATGTTTGCATCATCGCGTTTATTAGTAATACAATTTTTTCTTAAAAACGATGCAAAATATTTTAATTTCTCCCTAACACCATGCGTATATTGACTCAGTTCATAGAATACATGCTCGACACATTGCTCAAGATCAAATAAGAAGATCATAGTTATTGATTTCATGTACAAGCATGTACTATATAATGCTAATTTTATGTTATTCGTATTACCTATTTTAACATGTTCCACATTCGGATCTTGAATCAATAATGATGACGATGAGCATGATGAGATTGTTGCCTGCATTAATCGCTCAATATACAGTGTCCGAAAAGTGTGGAAACGGTCGAATATCTCGAGAAATACACATCGGATCAGAAATCTGAAAATATACGTATTCAATGTTTTCACAAAAGCTATCTTTTGACATCTAACATGACCCCCCACCCCCACCCGCTGTGGGTGAAAGAGAGGGTAAGTTTAAAATTTTAAATGGGAAACCCCATTTTTTATTGCAGATTTCGCTTCTTCAGAAAAAGTTACATAAATTTTACCTATTACAAACATTTTTTTGATGAC
>NW_017300327.1:100761-101535 GCF_001594075.2 Trachymyrmex cornetzi
ACAAGTTTCAATCGAATTCGAGCATATTTTTTGCAAATTTACTCGCCGTAAAATTTCGAAAAATTTTGAGCTTATAGGCGCCATTGTGAATTCAAAATCGAAAAATGAAAATTGTATACAGTACACGTTTTCGAAGTTTAACTATCGGGAACACGTTTCTGATACCTTATTACATACAAATGGACCTTCCGATACTTGTCTACGTTCTTTTCTGCTAATTGTTGGGGGTTGAAATCCATGTCGAAATTCAGCACATCTCTGCGTTAAAGGGTTAATACGACTTTTTCTGCAGAAGCGAAATCTGCAGTAAAACATGGGGGTTTTCTCATTAAAAATTTTAAAGTTACCTTTCCTTTCACCCCCAGCGGATAGTAAGTGGGGGGTAGAATTTTTGTGTCAATGGATAGCTTTCTTGACAACATTGAATACGTACATTTTTATTTTTTTGATCCTTTGAGTATTTCTTGAGATATTTTAAACGTTTTAGACTCATTTTTTAATTTCGCTGATTACAGCGCCATCTGTCATCAAAAAAATGTTTGTAATAGGTAAAATTTATGTAACTTTTTCTGAAGAAGCGAAATCTGCAATAAAAAATGGGGGTTCCCATTTAAAATTTTAAACTTACCCTCTCTTTCACCCACAGCGGGTGGGGGCGGGGGGTCATGTCAGATGTCAAAAAATAGCTTTTTTGAAAACATTGAATACGTATATTTTCAGATTTCTGATCCGATGTGTATTTCTCGAGATATTCGACCGTTTCCACACTTTTCG
>NW_017300327.1:101772-102464 GCF_001594075.2 Trachymyrmex cornetzi
GATCTTAGAAAAAAATACATAACGTATCAAAAAAATTTATAAAACTTGAATGAACTTACTGTCTCTCGCACGACTCATCCTGTTGAATTGGAACGTAATAGTTCATAGAATGAGACGTTTTCAAGGATGGTGTCTGATACAGTAGAAGCAATCTTCTCTAGTAGTAGGAGCAATCCACAGAGCGACTTATGTAATAAGACTTATGTATCATAAGTCTCTTTTTTTAAATAGAGACCCCCCCCCCACCACAAATTTTCAGAAGCTTCGCATTTCACTGAATCCTCAGCGTATGTAGTGAATCAACTGACTGAATCAGTATGTCACCATAAGTCACATTTCGCCATAAGTCTCTCTAATTAGTGCTTACCATTTCACATTTTTCAGCAACATATCCAAGTATCGTTGAAAATTATTATTTTCGCATCAAGAGTTATTTCAATTTCGCCTCTATGTGTGTGCGATTTTATTTTAATATAGATATCATAATTACATTTTATGACATGGAAGTAATATATGTATGTTTCACAACGTCTATGTGAAGGATGAGCTTCGCTGTATGTTCCATCAGTAACGTCATGAATCGTACAATGACATGTAGGAATATTTAAAGTTACGTATTCATCAAACTTCGAATCACACACATTGATATGTTCACAAATCTACTATGTCTTATGCTTGGTACACCATGTACT
>NW_017300327.1:102699-109635 GCF_001594075.2 Trachymyrmex cornetzi
ATGTATTAGGGCTCTCTACCGTTTATGCGTTTTCTATTTCATTATTTTTATATATTATCATTTATTTTTATTTTTTTATTTTTTTATTCGTTTTTTTTCTTTCGGACGGTGTATTCAATTTGGAATTTTACTTATCTTTACAAATATGCGAGTTAATTTTCAGTGTAATTGCCATCAAGCCTACATTAAACTATGCAATGACACATATATAAAAATGCACTTTGACAATATCGAATCTTCTTTTATATCTCAGGAATCAGCATCAGCCACAATAAAGTCTGTCTTTCCCCATTCTCTTTTCAAAAATGAATTTAGGCAGTGTATTCAATGTCGAATTTTACGTATCTTTACAAACATAGTGTTAGTTTTTTAGAGTAATGTTATAACGAATAATATGTTTCCATACAGACGTACACAACCGGTATCTAAGTTATCCTAATTGCAAAGAATTCGTTACTCGCATATCTTTAATGTTAAAAAAAAACGTTATGTTATATATCTTTTTAAAGGTATAAAGGATCAACGTTGTTGGTCAACTGATCTCTTAGATAAAAATAAATACTTTATTTCTTTGAACGTTTGCACTGTCTATGTTCACTGCTACAAAATCAAATTATTGCTTAATAACGACAATTATTTATTGTTATAATAGGATTAATTAAATGGTTGCAATATTGTTCTGTCTCATTATTGTGATCAATCATAAATTTCTACTGATGCAACGATAAATTCGTGACATTAGCTATACCGTTTCTAAATATATTCCCATACAATTATACATTATTAATTTAGTCCTTTTTTATGCTTTTTATTTTTTGTTTTACATGTACCTTATAAAATTTAATTACCCCTCTTAATTACAGGAAATATTAACTTTATTTATAAAATATTTTTGTTCCTGATTTGAAATTCTTATAAATAAACTTTACCAAGGAATGATATATATGTATGCATATGTATATGCTTTAAACCGTATAAAAAAATGTTTATAATTAGATAAATTAATTTTAATTCCATCAGTTAGGTAAATGCAATCTTATAATCGACCAAAATTAATCTTATTACTTAAATATTTTAGTATGAATTTATACAAGTACACTAAACAATTCTATAAACTGTGAAATAAAGTCATCTCCAATCTTGAAACGCAGTCATGGTTAGAACTATAGAAGTATTAATTGTATTATGATATGTTATATTATAATTGTGTGTTCATATATGTGTCCCCTTGAAAAACAATGTTCACTCACCAGTTGTTGGTTTTCAATATTATTTAAAGCGCCAACTATTCACATTCTATAATAGAAGCTTTATCATAAATTTTGTGAAAAGTACTTACAATACTGAATTTCCTGATAATACAATTTTTGACGTAAAAAAAATTATTTAATTTCTTCACTCATATTGTTTACAATTCAAAGTATACGTTCTCTATGCAATATTTTAGTTCGAACATAAAAGACAGTTGACGGATTCATGTACAGACATGTACCAAGTTATGACAATTTTGCATTATACGCAACGCGTATTATAACAAGTTCTGCAATCAGAAAGATTTCAAAGATCCGCGTGAAAAAAGCAATTGCTGAGGATCAAATAAACAAAAATGACACACAATCATTGTCGGATTCGTATTTTATAGTTTGTAAAATCATAACTTGTCTGCATTTGTATTGAAAGTGACCCGACTAAGGTCCAGATGTTTGTAATGGATTGCTCAATTGTTATTAATATTAATTATTTAATTTTTGAACGGTAATGTTAAAAAAATTCGTACGTGCGTTCATTCGTACATATAATATATACGTGTGTACGTACCCGTAAGTACTTAATGTGCATGCGTACATATTCAATTTAATTTAATTTTTTTAAATTAATTATTTTATTTGTGTATTATTTATAAAATAATTTTTCTCGTTTTTAACTCTATAATCGTCATATTTTTTTTTGTTATTTTATAAATAATACACAAATAAAATAATTAATTTAAAAAAATTAAATTAAATTGAATATAAAATTTCGTTTTACTACTAAAGTAAAGTACAAAAAAAAATGTGATAGTTATTGAGTTTATATGATCTTTTATAATTAAAGTTAAAAAAAACATAATCATAAATTTTATAATTGAATTAAAGTACACATAATTGTCGAATTTGCATAACTTTTATAATTAAATTAAAACATAAGTTTTGAACAATGTATATATATTTATATTTTGACCGTATATTTGAAAAACTCAATTAATACTATAATGTAACTGCCTATTACGGTCCGAGCTGTTCATCTTTGTTGCTTTAAATAATTCAATCTTGAATTACTAATATATCCTATATATGTACTTGCATATATACCATATTGTAGTCTTTTTCAAACTGCGCGCCGAATTGTTTTTCCGGACTAAATAAACGCAATTAAAACTACTCTAGTAATCGCGAATTAAATTGACAAGCAATTTTTAATAATTTGATGCTACCATCAAGCATCATATATTATAAAGATGTTAATCTATAAAAACTGTTAATAAATTTATTGCGAAAAATATTATCTCGGCCGGGACTTGAACACGGATCTCTTGTAAACCGTACGAGCGTCCTGAGCCATTAGATTACCGAAGCCTTAGTAATATTCTTCGCAATAATCGGTATACTAAGGAAACAACGTCTTTTCTTTCAGGCGACGTAATCTAAACAATGTATTTATATTTTGACCGTATATTTGAAAAACTCAATTAATACTATAATGTAACTGCCTATTACGGTCCGAGCTGGATCTTTGTTGCTTTAAATAATTCAATCTTGAATTACTAATATATCCTATATATGTACTTGCATATATACCATATTGTAGTCTTGTTCAAACTGCGCGCCGAATTGTTTTTCCGGACTAAATAAACGCAATTAAAACTACTCTAGTAATCGCGAATTAAATTGACAAGCAATTTTTAATAATTTGATGCTACCATCAAGCATCATATATTATAAAGATGTTAATCTATAAAAACTGTTAATAAATTTATTGCGAAAAATTGAAAAAGACTACAATATGGTATGTATGCAAGTACATATATAGGATATATTAGTAATTCAAGATTGAATTATTTAAAGCAACAAAGATCCAGCTCGGACCGTAATAAGTTTTGAGTTTACATATACTTTGTAATTGAATTAAGTTAAAGATAATCATTAGGTTTACATAAATTTCGCATAAATTTTATAATTACATAAAAATATAATTGTTGAGTTTACATATATTTCGTAATTAAATTTAAGTTAAAAATAATCATTAGATTTACATACATCGAAGAAAAACTTGACAAGTTGACATGATTAGTGGTACATCGGTACGATTATTGATTAATTTGTGCGCTATTGAGTTTGATAGTGTTATGTGTGTGTGTTGGAGAGGCAATACATGTAAGATTGTTAATTAATTTCGTTAATTATGACGGAGGAACTTACTGTTATCTGACAGAGCGGTGAGACTGGATAGTTAGCCCTCGGTTCGCTGGACCTCTCCAACGGTTGATTTCTTCTGCGCACTGAATCTAATGTTTCAATGCACTTTAGTACTAAAGTGTACGCACTGAGTTGACTGACTATGTAAAAGTGTACGCACTGGATTTACTGACTGTGCAACGAGTTTACTGACTTTTCTATCTTTCTGCTCTGTGTCTCGCGATGTCGCGGTTTATATAGGGATAGTTTAGGGGAAGGTTCCATGGGGTGTGTCTAATTGGGAAATTGGGGAATCAGGTTTGCAGGATTCTGAGGTGATACAGTTTTGGTTCGTCATTGGAAAATTGCCTTCCGGTTAGTACCGCCCGCTGTGTCATTTTTTATTCGTTCTCACGTTGAACGATGGATAGATATCTCTGGATTAGTTAATCGAGAGTTCGTGTTGATTTTTCTCGGTGTCGGAAAATGTCATTACTAGATTTATAACCCTGTCTTAAGCCTAAGCGTGGGACCATTATCGTTGGGCCCGCGTGATATCGGTATGAGATGGTTAAACATTTCATCTTCTTTCGAGCGTCAGTCCGCGCTATCGCTCTTATTATCGCGGGGATTATTTATTTCGTGGCTTGGCTTAGCCTTGGTACCAACGTTGTTTGATGATTATTTGATATTGATTTTCGTTTTCTACGATGCTCAAAAAGAGGTTTGATAGTCAATGCTACGAGAGAGTTTTTATCGCGGATCTTTCAATTCTAGGCAATAATTTCGTGACCTGGCTTAGCGCGTTAGTACCAACGCTATGTGGTGATTATTTGATATTGACTTTCATTTTCCACGATGCTCGAAAGGAGATTTAACGTTTGATTGTCGGCACTACAAGAGAGTTTTTATCGCGGATCTCTCGATTCTAGGCAAACAAGATTTTGTGGCTGGAAACTTCTCTCGGATTTGTTTTATCAATTGAATTTGTTCATATCTTACTTCGTTGATTGAACGGTCGCGAAACGAAGAAATCGTGGAGTCCACCGGACGTAACAGTTAATTAAACCGGTATTTTAAAAAGTTACCGATTTAGGGTATGGCTACACTTTTGTATGTAAGAATCTTGAAAGGACCAAGCGAGTTACTAAATTTGATTAGATTTGCCCATAAAACTTTCCTACTATTTTTTGTGTTTCTATGGGCAAAACTAATCAAATTTAGTAATTGTACATGTAAGCTTAATTCTTGTATGCAGAAGTGTGGCCGTACTCTAACAAAAAAGATTGGACAATAATAATTTATAAAAATGAAAAATTATATTATAAGTAGGAAGGCTATGGGGATTCTAACTCAGGAGCAACGAGGGGGGTGAGGGGCGGGGGGTACCCATTTTAGAATAAAAGTAATATCGATCACAGAAACATTTTTTTTTTAAATAGGTAAATATAAAAAAATAAGTTAGTTATTACATTGAGAATAAACCGAACATTTTAGGAAATGAAAAAGTCACGAGTTTATATCTATATATTATTTTATATAGTAAAAAATGCAAAATTGAAAAAAAATAGAAGGAAAAATTTGCCCATGATCAAATTAGTCTTAAAAATCATCAAATTAATCTAAGTTTTTATAAGAATTAAAAAAAAAAATTAAACGTGTCATACATTAAAAAATTAATAATTTTTTACATTAAATTTAAAAAAAAATTAAAAAACAATTTTGAATCTTTTCTTGATATTTTTTTTTGAAAACTAGAGAAAAAACACAATTTGAAAAAAAAAACGGTTTATTTGGATTATTTTTCGCAAAGTTATAGGCATTTGAAAATTGGAAATGCGAATTTTGAAAAAAATTCATATCTCATGACTATGTTGATAAAAAAATTCGAAAAAAATCATGGTAGCTTCTTGCGATGGGTATTATAATTAGTACAGGCAAATTAAGCCAAAAATCGTCAAATAAACAAAAAAATTGCGAAGTGTCTGTAACTTTCTATACTCATACACAAACACATTCTTTTGAAGAATCTGACGAGTCCCAAGCATCCAATATTGTTTTCGACCCGAAATCCAGGTAAACGGTCTCCGGCAGTCGACCAAATGCTTGCGTTCTGGTTAGTTGTGTTTTAAACAGTGTGTGTGTAGTATCGTATGTTGTAAGATATTTCGGTTGAGCAGTATTTGAAAAACTTGAAAATCAACAATTGTCATTGTGCATTTTAAACATTCTGTGGGTGTGTTTGTATGTGCATGAACACTTTTCGATATGACTGAAAACAATGAGTGTTTTATTTGTGAAAAACCCATTTCGGATTATGCTGTAACGGTTGGTCTAGAAGCCATACAAACTTTAAAGAATTGCAGCAAAGAACGAGAAGATGGCAAACACCAGTTACTTAGCGAAAGTGATTCGATAGTTGTCCATAGAAATTGTAGGAAATGTTATACAAGACCAAGCAATGTTAAAGCGGCGAATAAGAAATTTTGCAATGATGAAACATCTACGTCAAATTGTCACCAACAAAAAAAAATTAAGATCTGAATCATCATTTGATTTGAAAAGTACATGTTTTTTTTGTACGGAAAAAATAGATGAAGCTTTTCAAGAAAAACAGAAAAAATTACCGGCAGAAGAATGTCAATCACTACTGTCGACAATGTAAATACCCAAAATAGTATTATAAAACACGCTAATGAGAGGAATGACAAATGGGGAAGAGATGTCAAGGGGCGTATAAGTAACATAATAGATTTGGTCGCAGAAAAAGCTGCATACCACGATAAATGCTACCGAGAATTCTTTCGAGTGAAACGAGAGAAAAGTATCAAGCCTGGGCGCCCCTCGTCAGAAGGCGTAACATCTGCTATGGAAACGATTTATAATTATTTAGAAAATAGCGATGATTGTTAATTCTCATTACACGAGTTAATAAATCAAATCGAAGGTTATGTACCGCATGAAACAACTATAAAACATAAATTGAAAGAAAAATATGGAGATGACAATTATAACAGTGAACCGTAAAAAAACTCCCACTGTCTGTTTCCGAAATATTGGACATGCTATTTTAAGTGACAATTGGTATGTTTCACGAAAAGTCGATGAAATTGAAGAAAAACTCAGAATTGTTAAAAAAGCAGCTGAAATTATAAAATCTGACATCGCTGATTGTATTTATGAGAACAAATCTTATCCTCAGAGCACCGAATTTTTGAGTAACATTGAAGACAGCGTTCCTGATTCCCTAATGTTTTTTTTGGAAAAAGTCATCATGGATAAACGAAAATATAATTCGCAGTTACTAAAAAAAAAAGTGTCACAATAGGACATTCTATAATATCTGCAGTTAAGCCCCGTTCTTTTAATTTACCTTTACAACTAAGTATTGCGTCATTTATTTATAAAAAGATGGGTTCCAAAAATTTAGTGCAAATGCTATCCAAGCTGGGCATTTGCTCCAGTTATAATGACGTGCAAATCCTCGAAGCATCGCTAATAA
>NW_017300327.1:111563-111821 GCF_001594075.2 Trachymyrmex cornetzi
TCAAAATCTTTTTCCATTGACGTTAACATTGGAGACGAGCATAAACTGAAGGGAAAATTGCAAGTATGTTTATATATATATAAGTAACTTGATACATATATTTATATATATTAATGTGGAGTATTATGTGATAGCGTAAACCGCGATTCGGTAGAAAAGGTGCTGCTATCATCTAGTACAGAGTCTCGATGTAGGGTAGAGCCAGGGAATGGAAAGTTACTTTTTAAAAGTAACAAGTTACAGTTACTCGTTACCGAG
>NW_017300327.1:114151-114637 GCF_001594075.2 Trachymyrmex cornetzi
ATTGGAAGCGGTAAACACTTTACGTAGGATTTATGATAAGCATTCTGGTATTGCATGCGAATTGATAGTTTACGCTGTAGATAATATTGTATATAATGCGTTGCATGAAAAATAAATGCATACGTAAATTGTATATCCCAAAGTTTGCAATTAATTGTTCCTTCCTTCCTTATCTCTGCGGTATCATGTTACGCGTCGACGGCATAATTGCGTGCGAGAGCATCAATCACCGCGTTCTTATTAAAATAGAATATAAAACTGATATTAAAACATGATAAGTATTTCTGTAAATTATTGCTGTAAACCATACATATAATATTTATATCTTATATATCTTATAATATTATATATCTTTGCGTGCGAGAAATGAAGCTGCGTTCGAGAAGAAGATAAAGCTATGTTGAAAAAAGATGCCTAAGAGCGAGAGAGAGATGGTAAGTATACATGGTAAGTATAGCGCGCGATGGGGACCGGCGGCGGCGGCGG
>NW_017300327.1:114989-120572 GCF_001594075.2 Trachymyrmex cornetzi
CCCCCCTCGTTGCTCCTGAGTTAGAATCCCCATAGCCTTCCTACTATTGTAAAAAAATTCATAATAAGAAAACGATAATTTTAGAATAAAAGTAATATCAATCACGGAAACACTTTTTTTTAAATAGGTAAATATAAAAAAATAAGTTAGTTATTACATTGAGAATAAATTGATAATTTTAGGAAATGAAAAGTCAGTTTATATTTATATATTATTTTATCGTGCAAAAGATGCAAAATTGAAAAAAAATTAATTCGAAAAAAAATAGAAGGAAAAATTTGCCCACGATCAAATTAGTCTTAAAAATCATCAAATAAATCTAAGTTTTTATGAGAATTTTTTAAAAAAATTAAATTTTTTACATTAAATTAAAAAAAAAAATAAAAAACAATTTTGAAACTTTTCTTGATATTTTTTTTTAAATTAGAGAAAAAAATACAATTTGAAAAAAAAACCGTTTTATTTGGATTTTTTTTCGCAAAGTTATAGGCATTTGAAAATTGAAAATGCAAATTTTGATAAAAATTCATATCTCATGACTATGTTGATAAAAAAATTCGAAAAAAATCATGATAGCTTGTTGCGATGGGTACTATAATATATTAAAATTTCAGCCAAATCAAAAATCCAAAAGTTTTCGAGTGGTACACTTGGGATGGAATGCCCCATATATACAGTGTCCCGAACTTTTTTGCCAAACACTTTTGTATATATAGAACGGACTAAACTGAGTCGAAATGTCCTCTTCCATTTGGCAATTTTCGCAGTTAACAATATATTAATTACTAAAAATTGTTAAATATTGGTCTTGAATAACTTTTTTCCCAAATGAATTTACTCTATGAAATTTATAGAAAAGCTGCAAGAGACAAAAATCATTAATTTTCTTCTCATAAAGTTCTGAGAATTTTTTCAGAATTTTTTCACAATTTTTTATATATTTTCCCGTGTCTTGGTAAAAATAAGAAAATGCAATACCAAAAAGTTGATAAAAAATTCTAAAAAAATTTTCAGAACTTTATGTGTAGAAAATAAATGATTTTTGTCTCTTGCAGTTTTTGTGTAAAAAGTTTTGATAGTACTTGAGTAAAAAATTATTCAAAACCAATATTTGGCAATTTTTAGAAATTAATATCTTGATAACTATTGGGAAAATTGTAAAATGGTAAAGGACTTTTCGACTCAGTTTAGTCCGCTCTACCTACACAAAAGTGATTGACAAAAAGTTCGGGACACCCTGTATATATAATATATGGTATATGATTTGTCAGCAAAGGACATAATCATATTGTTGAGAGCTTTTTGATTTCATAGCAATAAGACATTTCAAAATTCAAGCAAAGTAGGTATAGTGTAGCGGTTCTAAGCCATGGGGCTAGAGGGGAGCGCGGGGTGCGGGGGATACTCGTAGGCGAGGGGAAGCGTAGCGCGGGGATTCTTCGGTGGTGGGGGTATGACGTCATGCAGAATGGCAGTAAGATTTTGGAGACTGCAGTCACGTACAAGACAACAAAAAAAACATCACAAAAAAGGAAATATTGCCATGAATAAAAAACAAACGGTTATAGAACGAAAAGTGTTACAAAGGGTATATGCTCCAACCGTTTTTCGACCAAGATATAGCGTAATGTAATTTTTATAGAAACAACGTTTATTAATTATTTTAAATATCTAAATACAACCAAGTTTCATAATTATTGAGAGTAGATATAGTAGGCGAGTTCTAACTCTATGTGGCTAGAGCGCAGAGAAGGTCCCCCGGTCGCTGCCGCAATCCCGCGACCACCTCAAAAATGCATCGCGGGCCGCTGCCGCCGCTGCCGCCGTGGGCCGCCGCCACCCGCCCATAGAAGTACGACAACCTTTTTTCCTTTTGTCTTTTTTATGACTTAGTTTTCACAATACGCTGTGTTCTTTTCTTTTTATTTTACTAGGGCAAAGGATGGGTAGTAAAATAAAGTACATATATAGCGATGTAAACGAATTTATTTTATTCACATATTATTATACTAATTTTTTTCATTTTTTTATAATATTCTTTTCGCGATCAGCAGCGTTCGAATATGATCGGTGAATCAGAACGTCGCTAGCAGCGGTTTCTGAAAAAAAAAAAAGAAAATAAAAAAACTTTTTTTTGACCACTATTCGGTTTTTTTTCAGCGGAGAATAATATGCATTGCACTAGTCACCCTAAATACCTTATGGCTTATATTTTGATTGCGTTGACGATGATGAATTCATTGGCGACTTTAATGCTTTTTCGCCAGGACATTCCCAATATCTCGGGTTTTTCTTCGATTGTGGTGGGGGACTTTGCGGACCTTGCAGTAAGGGACGGTACCCCTTGCTCTCGATCGATTTTCGACGTATATATTCTTTTATTTCTTGAACTGAAATAATATATTTATATATTATTTCAGTTTATTCGATCCATGTCTTATCGCTCGTAATCGAAGTTTACGATTAAACGAAAAAAGCTTTGTACACTGTTTATGTACACTGTCAGATCGGTGATATGTCGTGACGCGCTAAGAGGAGCGCCGATATTTCGGCTGCTAAACAAAAAAAAAACATAACTCTTCTGCAGTAAATGTGGAATGCAGGATGTGCAGGTATCCACAAAGGCGAATACTCCGAGTCGAATGCACCCCCTTTTTTTTGTCAACGATTTCTCTTTTATTACTTGGACATGCGTTTTCTCGTCTAGATAATATTTACTTAAATTCTACGATCGACAATCTAAAAATTAAAAGCTACGCTTTGTGATCCCATATTTTATTTTACCAACTTCCCGTTGTTTGACGAGAAAACGCCCTTCAACTTGCTTTTACGCGTTTGGAAATATGATTTTCTCTACATGGTTTGCCATAAATTTTTATTGCCATGGATCTGACGATTTTGAGGATCTATGTTTTTGCTTATGTTTCCAATATCGTTGGGAAGATTTCTAATGACACGTTTCTTGAATATTGCCATGCTAGCCGATCGGTGACGTTCAAGTTTTATGTTCGTGCTTTGTCCTAACGACTATTTTTTATCGGAATTTTCACGAAACGGAGAAATCGTGGAGTCCACTGGACATAACGAAATATATATATAGATCATAAGAGCTCGACACTTCAGTTGGTGCCTTGAGAAACTGTTGAATCGATCGCAGTAAAAGCAGTACGAAAAGTGTGGCTAACCATCATGCGAACATAATCGGCGTAGTCGAGAATACTGGAAACGTGCTATTTTACGGAAATGTTCGCGAATATTTGTGATGAATTGTTTTTATAATATAAAATGGTAGAAGAAAACTTGGAAGTAAATTTTGAGGATATACTGAATGAAGATTCATCCGACGAAGAATCTGTGTTATCCGACGATACAGGTTTTGTCAGTGACCTGACTGAATACGAAACTGATCTCGAAGAAAAATTTGTGCCAGCTGCAGAAATTCGTGCACTGAACGATCGTACGAAACATTGTATGATCCAGAATTACTGGACATCGGGCGGTCCTTTAACTCTATGTTTCGAATGCATGGTCCTTTTGGCGAGAATCGATACCGTGGGCATGCATTATATAAAGAAGCATAATACCGATTATGTTAATGCGTTAAACGGCCGATTTTGCACAAACTGTAGACTGCGACTGTACACTACACATCCGTGCAACAGATGCCCAAAGTGCACAAATTAAAAAAACTACTTTTTGAACAGCATTGTGAATGACATCGTCAGCGAGACATGTGTCTGACGGAAAATATGTGGGAAGACCG
This sequence comes from Trachymyrmex cornetzi, assembly GCF_001594075.2. Lineage (NCBI taxonomy): Eukaryota > Metazoa > Arthropoda > Insecta > Hymenoptera > Formicidae > Trachymyrmex > Trachymyrmex cornetzi. The sequence continues at coordinate 118,753 of NW_017300327.1, forward strand.
TGACGATGTAAAAGATGTGTTGAACGTTCTCGGTAATCAGCGAAAGAGAGACATAAATAGTATGTGAATATCGCCGGTGCAGTTTCTACGCGACCGAGAAATAGGTATACGTGGTGAGAAACATGGAAAAGTTATAACAAAGCATGTTTTGGATTGGTTTTTACTCGCGCGACAGAGAGTGTACACGTGGTTACGAGAAGAAGCAAAAGATATTCACAAAAATATAAATGTCGATGTAGTGAAGGACGATTACTATTGGGAGAAGATAATCGCAGATTGGATCCCGTATGGGTGCAAGTGCATTAAGATTCCCGCGGGTAGTGACAAGTTTGTCGAACTGCTGATTATTGAATGTTTTCTGGACGTATTTCCTCCCTGTGAGGTACCGCCAAAAAAAACTGCTTTTAGATATATGCAACTATCAATGTAAGTGTGAACAGTGTATTTTCGCATTCAAATATAATGACAAAGTGATGGAATGTTATAACAGTCTAGAATCATTACGGTGCTGCAACGCGTGCCTCCGAGAAACTTGCAAGTGCTCTGTGGAAAAGTGTGACGTGATTTAAAGACTGAAAAAAGATATGGAAAACCACGAGCGAGTGGAACGCGAACTGCTGGAGCAGTGCGGCCAGGTCGCTACTCTGGTGAAGTGCTTCGCGTGGTTGCAACGATGCGACGAGTGCATCGAACGGCTCGAAGAACTTTGTCATGCCAAGCGTCCGCGTCTCGCCGTTGGACATAGACAATCCGTGGTGGCGAGGATCGCGTGACTCGCGGGTGCAAAATCGCAATTGGAGCGACAGTTCGTGCACATTGGTGGTGGGCACGCGAGTGACGAATACGCGAGTGGCAACGAGCAATCTCTCGTCTGGCGAGAGATTGATGCCGCGTTTGAAAGCCGTATATTGACGGGCTTAAATTCTAATTACATCGAGCCGCGGCGGTTTTTAGAAGACGCGAGAGAAATAGTTTATAATTGTCCTTTATATTAATAAATGATAATAATAATTTATATGCGTTTTTTTCCAGATGCTTGCACTTCAGTACGAGTGAAAAATTGGAGTTACACGCAATAGACTGTGGGAAAATCAACAACTGCGCCATCCGCCTGCCGAGCGAGGACGACAGGTGGCTCGAATTCAACAACCACTGCAATAAGGAATGCGTTCCATTCATCGTGTATGCCGACCTGGAATGCGTCCTGCGGAAGACGGAGCCCGACAAAGAAGATGTGTCGTACACATACCAACAGCTTGAGGTATGTAGTGTGGGCTACTACGTGCGTTGCTCATACGACAACTCGTTGTCGAAATATCGTTTTCGTCGCGGTAACAATTGCGTCACATGGTTCACCGAGGAACTCAGAAGTTTAGCGCATCGCGTCAAAGATATTATATCCGCCAACGTGCCCATGGAGGCATTATCGAAGCAGCAATGGGAGACATATCGTAGAGCGACGCGTTGTCAAATTAACCGTTCGCACCGGACGATACACGGGTCCGCGATCATTGCCATTTAACCGGTCGTTACAGGGGTCCCGCGCATTCAAATTGCAATTTAAATTATAAAACTTCGCTGTATATTCCGGTTGTATTTCATAATTTATCGGGGTACGACGCGCACTTTATAATTAAAGAAATAGCTATCGCGTACGATGGACAAATAGATGTATTACCGATTACGAAAGAAAAATATATTTCGTTCACGAAACACGTCAACAGCACCAAAGACAAAAATGAAAATCATTTTCAGAAAAATTGTATAAAATTAAGATTCATTGATTCTTTCAAATTTCTAAGTGCAAGCCTCGATAAGTT
>NW_017300327.1:120747-121307 GCF_001594075.2 Trachymyrmex cornetzi
GTATCCGAGGGCGATTACGCACACGCCGTGAACGTATGGCAGCGATTTTCCATCCGAACGCTCGGCGAGTACAGCGATCTGTATTTGAAAACCGATGTATTGTTATTAGCTGACATTTTCGAAAATTTCCGCGAAAGTTGTGTCGCGAGTTACGGTCTCGATCCCGCGCATTATTATACATTATCAGGTTTCACGTGGGACGCTATGCTAAAACATACGCGCATAAGATTTGAATTGCTCACCGACATTGATATGGTCATGTTCATCGAGCGCGGTATACGCGGTGGCCTCAGTCAATGTTCCGGCAGATACGCGCAAGCTAATAACAAGTATATGCGTTCGTACGACTCATCGAAACCGTCGTCGTACTTGATGTTCTATGACGTGAATAATTTGTATGGATGGGCGATGTGTCAACTATTGCCATACGCCGAATTTCGATGGGTCAAAGCCGTTGCGAACTTTGACGTGAGCGCGATCGCTCCGGATTCACCCACCGGTTACATTCTCGAGGTTGACTTAGAATATCCGGAGCGTCTGCACGACGAGCACGTTGACCT
>NW_017300327.1:121532-126431 GCF_001594075.2 Trachymyrmex cornetzi
GAAAAAAATTTATACAAATTAATGAACAACGTGGTATTCGGCAAGACCATGGAGAATGTGCGCAATCACGTCGACGTAAAATTATTAACAAAATGGACGGACGGTACGGCGCGGAGGCAATGATCGCAAAACCGAATTTCCACAGCCGTAGCGTCTTTGAGGAAAATTTAATCGCCGTCGAACTGCGTAAACTCGAGGTGAAGTTCAACAAGCCGATTTACGTGGGTATGTGTATACTCGATATATCGAAAGTATGCTTGTATGAATTTCACTACGACTACATGTTACCACTGTTTCGCGATAAATGTAAAATTATGTACACCGACACGGACAGTCTTATACACCACGTCGAGTGCAAGGACATTTACGAGACGATGAAACGCGATATCGCTAGATTCGACACGAGCGATTATCAAAAAAAAATATGTCTCTCGCGAATAAAAAAGTACCCGGTCTGATGAAGGATGAGAACAACGGTATGATAATGACAGAATTCGTCGGACTCGGAGCGAAGATGTACGCGTTGAAGGTGGACGGTAAAAAGGATACAAAAAAGGCAAAATGCGTAAAGAATAACGTCGTAACGTGAATGATAACGTTTGACGATTACACTCAATGTTTAAACGATGAAATTGAAATGATTCGTCGTCAGTCGTGTATACGATCAAAATTACATGAGGTATACACGATATCCGAGACGAAAATCGTTCTGAGTCCATACGACGACAAACGATACGTCGTACCCGACTCGACGGAGACGTTACCATGGGGACATTGGCGGATACCCTTGTAATATATGCATTGACATTTATGTTATACTATTATGTACTATTATTATAATTTTACACGTCATGTATGTTTTTACGTTTATATAAGTATTACTATTATGTTTTATGTAGTACCATTTATTATGCATTATTATTTTCAATTCATGTATTAACCATTTTCTTATGTACTATATTAGTTTTACGTTTATATAAGTATTACTATTATGTTTTATGTAGTACCATTTATTATGCGTTATTATTTTCATTTCATGTATTAACCATTTTCTTATGTACTATCTTAGTTTTACGTTTATATAAGTATTACTATTATGTTTTATGTTGCGCCATTTATTATGTATTACTATTTTTCATTTCATGTATCATACATTTATGTACGTATTTGATATCTGTATATTCCAAAACGAAGATGGAAGGGATAATAAAAAATATTTTACACGTTTATATCCTTATGTAGATATATATTTTTATGTAGAATAAAAAAATACATGAATCAAAATTGTATCAAATCACATTGTTTTTATGTATCCATGAATTGTGCGATCCATCGAATCCCAGCCACTTGACGTACACCTTGTCTCCCTTCCTGCGCAGTACTTTTTCGAGATACACATCCGGATGAGTAGCGCGATGCAACTCGTGCTCGTAGAACTCCAGCAACGGATTTTCCGCGATGGTCCTCGAGTAAGTAGGTTACGGGATTAGTACGTTGTACCTTAACGATCGTAAACACCTCGGTGGTCCAATTTGGCGTGTAACCCTTCTCAAAAACCGTCTTGAACTTGCTCACGCATACCGAATCGCCTACTTTGAATTTTGCCGGACCTGCGATCTTTATCGTGCTGTACACTGTGCCCAAGAGTCTTTCGGCGATAGCGGGAGTTATGTCGGCGGGTCGCATGCCGATGGTGCGATGCTTGCGCGCGTTGTAATTTGACACGAGACGCGGCAGCTCGTCGACCCACTTGTAATTGCCGTTGAGCGTAAAACATCTTCTACATATCGTTCTTGAGCGTGCGATTGAACCGCTCGACTACTGACGCTTTTAACGTCGAATATGTGGAATAGTGATTAATGTCATGTTTTTTCAAGATTTTCAGCACATCGGCGTGTAAAATTTCTTCCCCATATCCGTTTATAAATTTTTCGGAGATCTTTCACTCGCTCGAACGATCTCAGCGATAGCGTCAGTTGTCTCGCTTCCACCCTTGCTCTTGAGTGGCACGGCCCACGCGTACTTGCTCAACACATCGATGACGGTGAGTATGTAGTGGTGACCTCTTTTGAGGCTCGAGTACGGACGCATTTCAACTATATCAGCCTGCCACAGAATCGTCTTCGTATCCCCGGACTATGACGCGGAAAATTTCTTCTTGCAGGAGCGTGCAATTCCTCAACGAGTCGACGTCTCTCGGAGCTAACTTTTTTGTTTTCATCGTATCTCTTTTTCATGATTCAACGCGTAATACACAAGAAAATAATGTATTTTTTCTCGCTGTTGTCACTCGACTGCCTCGTTTCATTGATACACGATTTAATTTATAATAAAACCGGCTTCGCGGATTTCCTCGATGATCGACAGCATCTCGTTGTCGTGAACGTTGTTGCCCGCTCGGTGCGAAGCGTTGAGCAATCGTAGACGATCCACCAGCTCGTTGGGATCGTCCCAGTGCACGTAATCAATTGCGTTGTCGTTTAGCGTCATTGCGTGAGGTAATCCTTTCCCAGATTTCTTACTCTGCTTCTTGGGTGTGACCAGCATCAACGGCGCGATTATGTATTTGTACTTGTATCCCATGTTGCTCAATAATCGACCTTGCGAATGATGCTTGTGTTTGTGCGCGCTCGTCATCAACAGCATGCTCTTGTACTTGTGCATATCGTCTTCCGTGTAGAGGGCATCGTCGGGCATTCTCTTGAAAATCAACTCATAAAGATCGGGGGTACCGGCGTATCGTACGCCGTCAATAATTATGTTGTTCGCGTCATCCACGTCGAAACGTTTATTGCCAAACATCAATCCATCCTTGTGTAGGTAAACGCCGTACACATGATCTATACCGCTCTCTTTATCTTGCGCTCCCCGCAGGACAGCCTCGACGTACTTTTGACCCAGCGGACCCAAGTTGGCTCGTAACGCCTCTCGACCTTCCGACGTTTGCAGCTGATTTTGAACCTTCGTCGCTAGCGAGTCTTCCGTCGTTTCGAAAACGTTCTCCAATGACTCTATCGTCGGTACGATTTTGACACGTGGGGTGGAAGTTATCGGTTCGCGCGATCGATCATTGGATTTATGCAGAGTTGCGGAAGGTTCAAACGTCTCGCTCGCTTTTTCTCCCTCCTTTTGTTCCTCCTCCTCCTTCCTCTCACGTTTAGGGGCAGACGGTGCATCTTCGTCGCGCGACTCTCTCTTTGTCGCGCGCTCGCCGGGGTTGTCGGCGAAAAGTCGCAACGGCTCGATAAGAGGTTCAAAATGTCTATCCAACGCGATGCTCTCCTCGATTCTACCGGTCTTCAGAGCGCGATGTTCCTTGCGGATCGACTCGCTCGTCTTCTCGATCTCCCTCACGATTTTTTCGCGCTCGCGCACATCTGCCATGTTTGTCTCTGGTTAAGTATCGATGACGACTGGTTACGTTACGGTATCGCAAACTCGTTAAATCCTTTTCTGTATCGTCCATTTGTGAGCGCACTGTCTTTGTCTATCACTACGAATCCATATTTTTGTTGCCAACAGTCGCGGCACAACGCGTAAAATTCGTCATATGACATGTCGGTATTCACATAATCGTTGTAAACATGTTTCAAGTTGGTACCATCCTGTTTGAACAGAATCAGCAGGTTCGCGTTGTCGCGTATCAGATGTTTAGGTATCCTCGCGTACGTCTGACAGAGATAGAAGCAGTCGATGTTCGCGTGACGGCCCATTGAAAAGTATTCTCTCACCACATCCTGCTTGTCGCATGCCACGTCATCAAAGATAAAAATAGAATTTGGACGCTCCTCGCTCGGTGTAACGACTTCGCTGTTGTTGGAGAACGTAAAGTAGCCGATTTCGTCGATAGATGTAAACAAATTTTCGAGATATTGATACTTTGGCTGTTGCAACGATTTCGAGTAGACGTACACGTTCTCAAAACGTACGCCGTTCGGACTCTCGAGTAAGCTTATGAGAACGTTGGTTTTACCGCAATTCGACGGGCCGCAAATGATCGCGCGTATAGTATTCGGCAGCATTTCACCGTGCTTGCGATTCTCCACGCCACTTCCCATTATTCGCGATTTCGCGTCGCAGTTCGTGACGCGTATCGCCAGCGGTTGCAATACGAATTTCATGCTCGCACTACGGGCTGTGCGCTCTCGACCACCTATTTAAAGGCGCGCGAATCCGCGAGTCGCGCAGTAATAAAATGTATCTCGCGCTACATCATCCTTCAGACTTTCTGGATTTGAGCGCCGAGCAGTTGCAGTATATATCGAAGGTCGTACTGTTACGAGTGTACGGTGACTACATCGACTACGTGTGGAACAAGCTTCCGGGACACTTAAAGGTGGATTCGGAGGTTCGAACGTATCGTCGCTGCGACGAGCACTACGATCAACCGTGTCAGCGAACGCACATCGACGGTCTGGCACCGAAGATAAAGGACTGTAGCGAATGTCAGCGTCGGGCGGCAGTCTGTTGAATCGAGCGATAAACGCGCTTTCTTTCGAGTTACATATCCCGGGCTACCAGTTTTGTGGTCCGAGTACTCGGACGAAGCGATTAGCCAGAGGTGATACGGGTATAAATCCGCTGGACGCAGCGTACCGAGAACACGACATTGCGTATTCTCGGAGCAACGATCTCACCGATAGACACGCGGCGAACAAGGTACTCGCCGATAAAGCGCTAAGACGCGTCACCGCGAGAGATTCGGCTTTGAGCGAGAGAGCCGCCGCTGCTGCCGTTTGGGCAGCGATGAAAACCAAAATCAAGATTGGCATGAAACCGAAGAAGACGACGAGGAAAAACACAACGAAAAAGATCACGAAAAAACGGATACTACCGACAGTGAAACGAGGCGGTGCGTTACCGTTTCTGCCAATGTTGAGTGCGCTCGGATCCTTGATT
>NW_017300327.1:126896-129624 GCF_001594075.2 Trachymyrmex cornetzi
TGTTACGTCCGGGAGGACTCCATGATTTCCTCGTTTCGAGATTACTTAATAGAGTGATCGTTGAGACAGGATGTAAGAGAAAATGCGAGAGTTAACGGTCACCGATCGGCGAGCGTGACAATATGTAGAAAATATGTCGTTGAAAGCCTTCCCAACGATTTTGGAAGGATAATAAAAACATAGATACCCAGGATCACCCGATCCGCAGTAATAAAATTTATGACAAATTACAAACCATGTCGAGAATGTTCGTTTTGAAACTCGTTCAGTTTAAATAAGTAATATCTAAAAACGGATCGGGAATTCTGGATAAACAGAAAGTCGCATTCCCAAACGCATGTAACGTGTTGAAGGGCGTCTTTCCGTTAACAACAGGAAGTAGTAGAATAGAAATAGCTTGACAAGAATAAATTTTAATTTTTGCCGACGATCATAAAATCCTGAAGAAATACTGTCTAGACCAGAAGACGCACGTTCAAGTACCTAATAAAAGAGAAATCGGAAATAAGAAAAAAAGAGGAATGTGAGTTTTCAAATTGTCATGATCACGTCGTTCGGAAGGTACGATGAGTGAAATACCCCTTCTCTTCAGAGAGAATATCAAAAACTAAACTCGCCAATGGGTGACCGTGAATCTGAAAATCTAGAAAAGGTGATGACGTGTCATCAATAAGTTCTCAGGGGATTGAAACTTGCAGTGCGGGCGGAGCAAATTTTGAAAGTAGTTACCAGTAAGAATATGAAACACAAATTTCCTACAAAAGCAGAAAATCCCTCCAACTCGAATCCTCAATTTTTCCCACTCAACATGTCTCATCAGAGAACCACCCTCTGAAACTCTCTATATAAACGGTGACACTGCGAGACTCGCTCTCTTCATTTTTGATCCTGCTCTGTGTCCGGTTTTAAAACAGTCAGTCATGCTCTCGCAGTTCATTTCGCTAAGATAAGAGTTTGTTCAGTGCATAACAGAAGATCTTCCCCATTACATCAAGTACGAGTTGTCTGCGAGCTACTCCAAGTCCAGGACACTGACTAGAAAACCAAAGCCTACTGCAACAGTAAGTCTTTTCTTCCATATTCTTCTATTTAGTCGCGAATCTGTAATAACGTAATTCACAACATAATGCCACGAAGGGGAAACAATCGCCCGTTTAGAGGTTGGCTTAGAGGTTGATATCCCTGTATTCATCCCGAATTCCGCCTATCCATATCTAGTACCGATGGAATTCTTCTTCAATCTTTTTCCTCCGTCCTCCGTTACTATACGCGAATTATAATGTAATAAAAAACTCAGTCAGCACTGCTCATTTAAGATTCATTCTCTGGCGGCATATATAACCATAATGTTAATAGCGTCTAGTGAACTAAAATCTTTTATTGTCTATAATTTAATTGTAACCACGATTTGAATGGAAATACGATTCGAATGAAAATAATAATCTCGCTTATGATAATAATTTCGGTTAGCAGCATATTTTGATTATAATAACATTTTAATAATTTTGTTTGTATTTACCATCTTTAGTTAATTTTAATAATGATTTGTATAATTTGTAATAATGATTTTTATGGTAATTCTAGTTTGTAATAATTCTCTTTATGCGTAATCTTTCTTATTTTCATTGCTTTCTTTACTATTAATAATTAGATAATAATGTTTGATTTAAATAAACTATGTTAATAATTTTCATCTCTCTCATTCTCTTATTTTAAAACCCTGAGACCTCATAGTCGTTAACCTTGCCTTTTCAGAGATCGCACGTGGTCCAGTCCCTATTTAAAAGGATTAGATTCCTTGACTCAAAATTTGGACCAACGACCGCACCGTTCGTAGGAAACAGGTGTTAAAGCGTCCTTACGGGACGTTGACCCATATTCCGAAGCGAGCACAAAAGGGGTGCGTTCGACTTGCGGCACTCGCCTCCGTGCGGGTACCTGCGAGAAAAGAGTCTGACCGTCCTTTCAAGTACCCTCACCGTTCCCGCTCCTTTCATTCTCCGAGAGGATCACAAACAATCAAAAATTTTCCAAGGGTTTGGCCGTAACAGTACAAACGCACGTCCTATCAGACGTATGATCAGAGCTTCTGCGGACAGATGTGCCTGTGGTTTTTACGAACAGTCGACGCTCGTGAATTTAAAAAGCTCGACGAGGTGCCATGAAATCTCAGTATTGGTCGAACGCTTTTCCCGTCATGTCATTGACACTTACACTGAGCGGAAAGAGCAGTCTCCTCGCGGCGAACTACTTCCCTGCCATAGATTTGAGTGACGGTGATTATGAACTCGGTCTGATGATTTTTGAGCCTTATCACACGATACCGAACGTAAACGAATCAAACAATAAATTTTATTTCGACAAAGACGACGTAGAAATTACAATTTCCGAAGGTTCGTACGAAGTACGAGACATAAATAAATTTTTTAAACGTGCGATTTTGCATTCACGCCGCGACGCGCTTGAAACCGTTGACAACTATAACAGCGACTATAACACCGATGATGACGACGATGGCAAGGGTGCGGAATATCCGATGACAATCCGCGCAAACTACAACACGATGAGATGCGAGATTAGATGCGCCTACAGAATAAACTTTGGCAAGCTCAACAGCATTGGATCGCTACTGGGATTCTCGTCGAAGCGTATACTGCGACCGCAAAAATGGCACGAACCGGACGTGTCGATCAACATAATGAACGTAAACATTATCCGCGTAGAGTGT
>NW_017300327.1:130898-131182 GCF_001594075.2 Trachymyrmex cornetzi
CCCGAAAGTCATCCCACCACCTAAATTTGAACCCCACTAATTAGGAAAAACCGCTATAGAAACCACGGTTCCGCGGTCCTGAGCGTCTCTTTTTTCTTAGTCTCTTTTTTAGTCTCTTCTTTAGTCTTGCGGCCTTTTTAATCTTTACCGAGAGCTTTGCAGTATAATTCTCAGGGTTAGTCGAGAGAAGCTACCCACCTCAATAAAACGAATCGAGTCTGAGTCTCGGGTGACTCCATTATTAATTAAAATAGAGTCAGTGATCCAACGCCCCGAGGTCTCCA
>NW_017300327.1:131231-131818 GCF_001594075.2 Trachymyrmex cornetzi
TCTCATCAAATAGTAAGTAAACGTCGCCCCTTTTCTTTTTTCCTTTTATCTCTTTTCTTTTCACTCCACTTACTTTCAGGAACTCGCGTCCGGTTTTGTTCCTATAATTGCTCTATTGTCCTTAATTGTTTTCTCCTTAAAATTCAATATATCAACCTTGCAATGCGTTCAAACGGAACCACCGGTCGTCCCCTTCGTCGTTCAGTCATAAAGTACGCCCGGACAACCCGCAGAACGGCACGTGTTAGCGCCAATTTCCCGGAGGCTCGTCAGTCGCCAAATCATAGCACCATAGCTTCACCGGTCGAAAATGACACCGTGGTAGAATATTCACAACCAATTTTTTCTGTTCCTCCTCCTTCCCCTCCAATAGCTATCTCGTACTCGCCAGTATCGAACCTTTTCCCTCTTCCTGATGAACCTTCTGCAACACCCGATTTCCAGTCACTATACCAGAATCCTTCCCCCGTCTCCGACGTCTATCTTCCTCCTTTAGACGTTCCTGTCAATCAACTCTCCCTCCTTTCGTCTCTTCAACCACCATATTCCCATTTCATCACTTCCGTAGCTGATCTCCTGGCCTATTG
>NW_017300327.1:132003-132319 GCF_001594075.2 Trachymyrmex cornetzi
CAAAATAATTATATATATATATATCTAAATTGCAATGTGTTATGTGTGTGTGTATAAATAACAATTCTTAATTTTAATTATATTATTTAATGCTCAAACTCTGATTGTTTTAATTTCGAGTAACACCTCCTCGTATTCCTTCTGTTAACACCAAGATTGCACTCGGTCCAATCCCCGGTCCTTTGGATTAAATTCCAAGGCCGAAAATAAGGGCATCGAACGCACTGGCCCCTACTAGGATAGAAGCGTGCCCTTAAGGCACACTGACCTAGTTCCCGGCCTTTAGCCTGTGCGTTTGCCTCGAGCGGCACTCAGC
>NW_017300327.1:132352-132630 GCF_001594075.2 Trachymyrmex cornetzi
CCCCCGGCTCTACCAAGTGGCCAAAGGGCGAAGCGAAGTGCTTCCCGTTGAGTCGGTCCCTCCCCTTAGCTCCCTTGTGGTCCGGAGCTGGGACTGACGATACGGCGTTTCGGTTCGCGTTACGTTCACCCCCTCAGGTTCCATGCATGCGGAATCTCGGACGTAACACTAGCACGCTCTAGAATTACGTGTCGCTGACGTACGATAAAGCTTTGATTGCGCTCAACGCTGGATGGAACACTAGATCCGACACGGAGGAAGGACACATTAATTTTTGC
>NW_017300327.1:133741-134567 GCF_001594075.2 Trachymyrmex cornetzi
GAGTGCTTATCACCATGGATTGCAATGGGAAGACGGGATGATCCCGTACACCATGGTGAAACGCCTGATTACAATGGCTGTAATTGGTGTGGAAGAGAACGATGACAATAAGGCTCTCGTATACGTTAAAGGACGTGAAAAACGCGAATGGCTGGCTGATGTACTCGATAACGACAACTGAACCATTGAGACCTTGGATGCTGATTACAAAGATATAGATTCTTTACATAATCTAGATGTTACCAATACTATGCGATGTGGAAAGCATATTAAGAATTGTTCGTTACAAAATGTATTTATAACACATAACTGATGGTCACAACGCCAAAAAAAATGTATCAAGATTAAAGAATAAAATACGAGATTTTTTTTTGAAATATGTTTTAGATTTCTTTTCCTTTCCCTTCCTTTGTAATATATAAACGTATGTATAAACGTATGTATTAACGTATGTATAAACGTATGTACGTATAAACGTATGTAAAAACGTACGTATAAACATATGTATAAACGTATGTACGTATAAACGTGTGTAAAAACGTATGTATGAACGTATGTAAAACGTATACAGGGTGATTCAAAATGAACATAGTGTCCTTCAAATGTCATATTCCTGACTTAATTCTAAGACGATTTTTCCTTCGCCAAAATGTTGTCAGAAGATTAGTTTTTGAATTATAATAAGAAATAGATAGCGAATGACTGAGCGCGTAGAGAAGGTAGCCAGGGGCGGCGCAACTTACTGTCCGACGCAGATGGTACGGGGTCCTTCGCTGCGATCAGATGATCGCTACATACGCATGAGCATATGCGATCCCATTCCCAT
>NW_017300327.1:139483-141945 GCF_001594075.2 Trachymyrmex cornetzi
TTCGCTATCTATTTCTTATTATAATTCAAAAACTAATCTTCTGACAACATTTTGGCGAAGGAAAAATCGTCTTAGAATTAAGTCAGGAATATGACATTTGAAGGACACTATGTTCATTTTGAATCACCCTGTATATAAACGTATGTACGTATAAACATATGTAAAAACGTACGTATGAACGTATGTAAAAAAACTTATATATAAACGTATGTACGTATAAACGTATGTAAAAAAACGTATGTATGTATAAACGTATGTATAAACGTATGTATAAACGTACGTATAAACGTATGTAAAAAACGTATATATAAACGTATGTACGTATAAACGTATTTTAAAAAAACGTATGTACGTATAAACGTATGTATAAATGTATGTATGTATGTATGTATGTATGTATAAACGTATGTATAAACGTATGTATGTATGAACGTACGTATAACGTATGTAAAAACGTATGTATAAACGTATGTACGTATAAACGTATGTATGTATGAACGTACGTATAAACGTATGTAAAAACGTATGTATAAACGCATGTATAAACGCATGTACGTATAAATGTATGTAAAAAGCGTATGTATGAACGTATGTATAAACGTATGTATAAACGTATGTATAAGCGTATGTATGTATAAACGTATGTATAAACGTATGTATAAATGCATGTACGTATAAATGTATGTAAAAAACGTATGTATGAACGTATGTATAAACGTATGTATAAACGTACGTATAAACGTATGTATAAACGTATGTATGTATGAACGTACGTATAAACGTATGTAAAAACGTATGTATAATCGTATGTAAAAAAACGTATGTATAAACGTATGTATAAACGTATGTATAAACGTATGTATGAACGTATGTATGAACGTATGTATAAACGTATGTATAAACGTATGTATAAACGTATGTATGAACGTATGTATGAACGTATGTATGAACGTATGTATAAACGTATGTATAAACGTATGTATAAACGTATGTATGTATAAACGTACGTATAAACGTATGTATAATCGTATGTATGTATGAACGTACGTATAAACGTATGTAAAAACGTATGTATAAACGTATGTATAAACGTATGTATAAACGTATGTATAAGCGTATGTATGTATAAACGTATGTATGAACGTATGTATAAACGTATGTATAAACGTATGTATAAACGTATGTATAAACGTATGTATAAACGTATGTATAAACGTATGTATAAACGTATGTATAAACGTATGTATAAACGTATGTATAAACGTATGTATAAACGTATGTATAAACGTATGTATAAACGTATGTATAAACGTATGTATAAACGTATGTATAAACGTATGTATAAACGTATGTATGAACGTATGTATAAACGTATGTATGTATGTATGTATGTATGTATAAACGTATGTATGTATGTATAAACGTGTTGCGACACGTTTGAAATTCTTGGGAAGAAGGGGACGGCCTGCCCCTTCTTCGATTTTAGAAGGAACACCAAATACGAAGTATCACAATTTACGAGAATGCGATCAGTCTTGCGATACCCGTTTGTATGAAAGGTCCAACAGCAGCAGCAGCAGCAGCTGCAACAGCAATTTACTCCGCTGTAGGAAGCAACACACGAAAAAATTATTACGTTTCACTTTAGAATAATGATTAAACTCCATCATTTACGAAAAGATGTGCCAAGTAAGTTTAAGAATCCTCCATTTTTTTATACTTTTTCAAATAACTTTTTGATTAATTATTTAATATTTCTTTTATATTTTTCTATAGCGCGCCCGTGCATCGTGCGGTTCGCATACTAGGCAGGAAATACGCATTGACACGTACGGGATACAAATTTCTAGAAATTGGTATCAACGTTGGCCCACCTAGCTACGTGGAGATTGCGATAGGAGATAATCGTGGAAATGAATTAATGCTATCTATCGAAACATGGAAAGGACTCTATGAACAACGTTGGAACATTCAAAACTGCCTTCGGAATCACTGCATGGGCAATTCTAATACCGTTGGACCGCTGACTATGCCATTCAGTACGATTGAAAATGCTAAAATTGTATCCTTGGAATCATCCAACGTACGTTTAATGATGACTGAATCAACAATATTGTTTATGTTCAACTTAGATAAATGCATTGAATTAGCATACGATCAATTGATTGGTATCGTCGAGAAAGTCGATACAAAGTTTACACGATTCTTAAATATCTCATTTACTGTAACGGATGCTAAAGATATACCAAATGTAATATGCGCTAGCGATTACTTTGATAAAAATCAGCTCCTCGACTGCGAACTGTTAGCTGTAGTTTTTTGTGCGTAAGAAAAAAAATTATGTAAAAGAAATGTGAATAAAAATAAATTTATTCGCATCACTATATAGGTATATGTACTTTATTTTACTACCCATCCTTTGCCCTAGTAAAAGAAAAAGAAAAGAACACAGCGTATTGTGA
>NW_017300327.1:142239-143945 GCF_001594075.2 Trachymyrmex cornetzi
TTTTCATTCTATAACTATTTGTTTTTTTTGTTCATGGTAATATTACCTTCTTTGCGATGTTTTTTGTGAGGACTGCAGTCCCTGAAATCTTACTGCCATTCCGCATGACGTCATACCCCCACCACCGAAGAATCCCCGCGCTACGCTTCCCCTCGCCTACGAGTATCCCCCGCACCCCGCGCTCCCCTCTAGCCCCATGGCTTAGAACCGGCATACTATACCTACTTGTGTTATTTTAGATAATTATTTAATGTTGTTTTAACGTTGCAGCAACAATAACAATTAACGTAGAAAAATCAATATTGATTCAACATTGAAAGAACATACTTCAACATTGCCATATCTCATCAATATTCTTTCATAATGTTCTATGCTGTATGGGATAATAATATATTTTTAAAAAGTGAGATATATATAAATGTATAACTTACATAATTTGCCTGTATATAATTTTCTACGCGTTCTACGTTTTCGTTCCATGCTACGATTTGAATACGTTTACTGTTGCCGTTGTTGAGATAAAATTTAAAAAATTTGTATTGTTGGTTAGTCCCAACTAAGCGAGAAGCTTCTATCCCATCAACGTATCTTATAACTTCTCTATATAGTAAGTAATATAATCAGAAAATTTAAAATAAATGTTTATTAAAAAGAATAATTATATGTATAAACATGTCTAATATTTTTACACATCTTCAGATGTGTGGGTGCATGATTTCAGGAACTCTATTCCACGGTTACCTTAAAGTGGTTCCCCCCTCGGATAAACGTGTGTGCGGGCGTGCGGGTGAATTTGAAGATGTATAGGTGTATGTTTATGAGGATGTGCGGGCGAAGGACATGTGGATTTGCGGTTGTGCTGGCGTGCGTGTGTGTTGAGCGTGTCGATGTGTAGGCGTGATGCGTGCATGCGTGCGGACGGACCCGTATGTGTGTGTGTGTGTGTGTGTGCGCCCGCGCGCGCGCACGCACGGCATTTAGGCGTGTGTGTGGACATCGGTGCGTGCATGTATGCACGAGTGTGCACATGCATGTGCGGTGTGTGTGCGTGCACGAGCGTGTGTGTGTGCACGCGGCGTGCGTGTGTACGTGCATGTGTGCGTGCGTGCTTGTGTACGGACGGGCGTGCTGATGTACGAACGTGTGAGCAAGTATATCTGGAGACACTGGTAGTGTCTCGGCGCTAAGACAAGCGCAGCGACACTGCCGTGGCTACTATACGCGAATCTGTCAAGATTTCCCGATGGCGATTATGGGATCTCAATAACGGCTATCCCGATTGAGTTCTAAGTGTGCTCAATCGATGGCATCCGCTCGGAATATATAATAAAAGTGTTTTTGTTTTTTCTCTGCGTGTTCTACGAGCGGAGATATTGCGATGTAAAATGATGCAAAATCCGAACTTGAAACTTTTTAATTTAAGAAACGTCATCGTCGTCGTCGTCGACAAGGCTATGGGGTGGGCGATATGTCCTTTTGGATTTTTCGGCGCTAGAGGTAAATATGGCGCTGGCAATGTGCATGGTCACAACACACATGTGTCCGTTTTCAGTGGCTGATCTGTGGCTGATGATTAGGTTAGGAAAACTGTCACATCAATGACATAGATAGAGGACACGTAAGTAATTTTCTTTATAAATCATGAGCATAAATTACAGACGTTTCGACATCATTATTAAATGTAGGAATAACATATTCTAGATATA
>NW_017300327.1:144158-144358 GCF_001594075.2 Trachymyrmex cornetzi
CAAAGAAAAGGAAGGAGAAAGAAGGTGGTTAGTTAGAGAATAGAAAATTTCTAATTAATCCGAAACAATTCGATCGCAGTGACATTGGTGATGATTGTGCTGAGATGCATCGACGACCTTTTATGATTTATAAGGTATTAATAAATCGAAGGCTTTTTTCTTTCAATATTTAACAAATAAGTTAAGGAAAAATTGTCAAT
>NW_017300327.1:145595-146214 GCF_001594075.2 Trachymyrmex cornetzi
CAAAGAAAAGGAAGGAGAAAGAAGGTGGTTAGTTAGAGAATAGAGAATTTCTAATTAATCCGAAACAATTCGATCGCAGTGACATTGGTGATGATTGTGCTGTGATGCGTCGACGACCTTTTAGGATTTATAAGGTATTAATAAATCGAAGGCTTTTTTCTTCCAATATTTAACAAATAAGTTAAGGAAAAACTGTCAATGTGAGCCAACACAAGATGTTCCTTTGTGAAATATCCATCATATATTATAAATCTAGAGTATAAATTACAGACGTTTCGTCCCAATGGAATAAAGTAAACTTGCTTACTATATCTAGAATATGGTTTATACATTTGAAGCAAACACAATAATGATGTCGAAACGTCAAGAATATGGTTTATAGATTTGAAGCAAACACAATAATAATGTCGAAACGTACGTTATTATTTCGCAAAAAACATTTTGTGTTGGCTCACATTAGTAATTCTTCCTGAATTGATTTCTGTTATAATTTCTCATCATGGTGAACATCGTCTTAAAATTTACAGGCAACGAAAAGGAAAGAGAAAGATTAATCAGAGAATTTTTTATTAATCCGAAACAAATTGATCGCAGTGACATTGGTGATGATTGTGCTGTG
>NW_017300328.1:0-5186 GCF_001594075.2 Trachymyrmex cornetzi
GGAGCCAAATGTACATCACTGCTTCCACCATATGTCATACACTGCGTTTAACAGCTGATACAATGTATTATCGAATACAACAATTGACATTTTAATGTACATGTAAGCAGTGATACTAGCGACACTTATCGATGAAGGGCGGAGTCATATGCACACACCCAATACATATATATAATCACGTAATAAAATTAGATTTAATTAAAGAATTGCCATGTACGTATAAAAAATAATTATTTAATAAAAACCTTTTAATATAACCTTTTTAATAATTTTTGAATGTAAAAATTATTAGCAAAAAAATTTACTTGAGCTTTTAAAAATTAAATTAATATCTAATTCATTAATACTTCATACCTTGTCATTAGGTAACTAAAATTTACAAAATATAAATAATGTTTAGAAATTCATATAATGTTTGAAAATTCATATTTTTATATATTTTTTATTTTTATTAGCTATGGTTAGAAAAATATTGGGTAGAAGTTGAAATTAAGAAAACTTATATTATTTTATAAATATGTTACTATTAGATAGCTGCTAGAGGAATTTTTATCGAACAAAATAACTTCAATTCTTATTTCATAATTAATTTAAAAATGCCAGCAGCGAGGTGATAACTTTATTAGATTTACATAGCAATGCAGCACCATCTACTATTATATCTAATGTATGATGACTAGATAACAGCTAGACCACAAATAATTGATTATAAATATTTAGCTAGCAATTAGCTCTATCTGATTTTAAAATTCTA
The DNA here is from genome assembly GCF_001594075.2 of Trachymyrmex cornetzi. Classification (NCBI taxonomy): domain Eukaryota; kingdom Metazoa; phylum Arthropoda; class Insecta; order Hymenoptera; family Formicidae; genus Trachymyrmex; species Trachymyrmex cornetzi. The sequence continues at coordinate 755 of NW_017300328.1, forward strand.
TCTAGTATTTACTAGTCACTATCTTTAAAATCAGCCTGACTAGTTCAATTTCTACTCGGAAATGTTAATCAATTTGATATTTGTTACAATTATAATCATTCACTAAAGTATTAATGACAATTTCAACAAGTAATTCATAAATTATTCAATTAAATAATTAACGTTATCTCGTATTGACAAGAAACAATCCTAAATTCCACTACAGGAAAATAGTGATTGTGGATTTGAAATTTTGAATCAATATTAACGGATCAATTATTACAAGGGACTCCTGTAGCATGCGATACGTCGGCGCTAGCGGTCTCATGGGGTGCGTTCCGTTTCTCGCATGATGCGCATACTGCATCATTTATCCTTGTTGCTCAGCAAATGTTAAACAAGGATAATGGATGCATCATGCACATCATGCACGATACGGAACGCACCTATGGTTTGCTACTCGACCTGAGACGCGCTCCCACTCTGATTATACCTTTCCTATTCTAGTAAACACTCCGTCACTCTTCCAATCTAGTATCCTGCCCGCCCGCCGCGCTGGACCATCTCTCTTTTACCACTCCGCGCTCAGCAGCAACGCGGCCCAAATATAACGCTAAAATATATAATAGATGACTAGCTAACTTTGAATAAAAATTCGAGACGTTTCTGGCGACAGCGGCGGGATCAGACACGATAGCTCGTAACATAATTAGTGGGGATAACAGCGGTGGGATAATACAAAAACCGCTGTGTCCTAACGCATTAATTTGTAAACGCGAAAATATTTAAATTAGTTACACCTCGCGTCATAACAAGACTTTGTAAATGTTTAAAGTTTTATCAAACTAACTCAAATAGTTTCCGACATTTTTAGAAAAAAGAAATAAATATTTTGATACTCTATCTTAGAAACTAATTGTAAGCTGTTTCGAACGTGGTCATATAAAAGTTTTTGTCTTGAATTTGTTTGAGGAATTTCCCCTTAAAATCTTTTAGCGTACTTATTGTAAATATGCCACTTCGGTCGATTATTCACTGATTCAGATTTAGAGAGTGTGTTTATCACACATAGGTCGTACACAGGATGGATATTCTTTCTTGATCGTTTTTTTTATACTTATTTGAAGGACACAAGCCACATATTGCTTATTATTGCAATTTAACGCACAAATAAAAATCATAAATTTATTAACTAAAATGACGTGTTGATCACACTTGCTGACATTTTGACCCGAGAAGAAAACGCTTTTTACGTGAATGGCTGCTAAACGCATACTAACAGTCTAATTAAAAAGCTAAGCATCTGTATTGAAACTTTAAATCTCTAGTAGATGGCAGATAAGCGTTCCTCTAAAGGCAGAGAGGTTTTAGAATTTAGTGTGAAAGATGATCCTCAGGTTATTTTGACCCAGTGTGACCGTGAAGGGTTACGAAATTTTTTTGTAAATATTTTTATTTTTTGGATTTTTCTATGTATGAGTAATATACGTAATAATATATACGTAATAAACGTAATATACGTAATTTACGTAAATGGAATCGAAAGAATAACTTGAGTCTCGATTCCATTGGCGAGTTCCAAATTATTTCTAATTTTTCTACTTTATAGTATATGTATATCAAAATTTAATAAAATATTTTCAACATTTCAAATTTTAATTCATTGAAAACGTATAATATTATAATATATTAATGAAAATGTAACTTCCCTTGTTAGGAGCTTTGCTTATGTTTCTGTTACTCTCCCCTAACATTCTGATTTTTATTTTTGCCAGAGTTATTACTCACAGAAAAATGTAAATCTTTAACAATCAATGAATTTGTTTATGTTGTAATACATATACATGGTGTCCAGTGTATATACATATACAGCGTGACTTTTCCAATCTCTCACAGGAAGGTAGATGGGATCGAAATAAACATAAAAGTCCTTTACCGTTTAGCGATATCCGTAATAATAATCGAGATATTAACAATTGTACTAATGAGAGTGCGCCTATAGAAAGAATAGAAACAGCTCCGCGTATAGTCCGCCCTAGTTTGCCGAATGTTGTTAAACGATGGATGCACCGGCAGGAGAGACAAGAAGGGAAGCGCGCCGTTGCTTAGCGCTCGGCATCGCCGCTCACACGTCTCACCGCACCGCACCAAAGGATTCGCGCGATGGCCGCTACGCACATTCGTGATTACATTACATATGTAATAATAACACTGCAAAAATGGGACAAATACAAACCATAATACTTCGATGAATAAAAATGTCGAAAGAGAGAAAGCGATAAAACCTATAGAAATTTAATTAATTTCTATTGTAATCTGTCGCTTCTCTGAATCGAAAGGAAAAAATTTTATGAAAAAAGTATCCGAAAGAAATAATATCATGAAATAATATCATTAAAAATAATACGATTAAAAATAATATCATTTATTGATATTTTTTCGTATTCCGATGAAATCATACTCTCCTAACAGCAGAATGGTGGAGAATGATATTATTTCTTTCGGATACATTTTTCTTAAAATTTTTTCCTTTCGATTTAGAGAAGCGACAAATTGCGATAGAAATTAATTAGATTCTCCGTAAATTTCCATAGGTTTCATCGCTTTCTCTTTTTCGACATTTTTATTCAACGAAGTTTATTATGGTTTATATTTGTCATATTTTTGCAGTGTTATTATCACATATGTAATGTAATCGCGAATGTGCGTAGCGGCCATCGCGCGAGTCCTTTGGTGCGGTGCGGTGAGATGTGTGAGCGGCGATGTCGAGCGCTAAACGGCGCGCCTTCCCTCTTGCCTCTCCTACCGGCGCATCATCCGTTTGACAACATTCGATAAACTGGGCCAGGCTATATCCGGAGCCATTTCTATTCTTTCTATAAGCGCGCTCTCATTAGTACAATTGCAAACTTTAATATCTCGATTACTATTACGGATATCGCTAAACAGTAAAGGACTTTTATGTTTATTTCGATCCCATCTACCTTCCTGTGGGGAATTGGAAAAGTCTCGCTGGACACCCTGTATACAGGATGTTTCTTAAAAAGAGGACACTAATTATATAGTGCTAATCCTGATCTAAAATTGAGTCGAAATTTCTTGAGCCATTTTTTTGTACAGAGCTGTATGAAACAGTTATTATCGAGTAAAGCTAATCCAATGGGCGCAGTCTTTTAAACGGACGCACGTCCGCGAGCCGCGCGCTTAGTAGTGTGCGTGAGCCTCCGCTGCGCCACTATGCCGTTGGCTTCGCCGCTATCGCGCAATATTTTCACACATTATAATAACGCGAAAAATTTGTTTTGCATTAAAAATCATATTCCTTCTGTCAGAAACATTTTCTTTCAGGAAAATTTCAACAAGGGATACGAAAACTCTCGTCAAAACATAGCAAATTATAGATTACATAAAAAATATAATCTTATTGCTTACAAATTATTTAAAAAAATCTTTCTGTGTAAATTTAAAACTCTGTAAGTCTCCTTTTACATAGAATAGAAATATTATCTTTTTCTTATTCATACCTTTTAATTAATTTTCTCATAAAAAGTTCATATAACTATCTATTACAGATGATTGATTATTACTTAAAAAATCCATTTCTTAAAAAGTTTCTACATAAAATGTAGACATATTAAGAAAATATAAAACAGAAAATAATAAAAACTTTTTCATTATCAACATTTGGAGATTTGAATAAGCAGAAGGAATGAATTCTGTCTTATGTTAAATTATTTTTTAAGCATATTCTTTATCACAAATTTTTGGGTTAGCACTTAAATTTAAAACAAATTATTTTAATTTTATGAATTTTCTTGCGAGTGATTTCATTTAGTATTCTGAAGTAATGAATTTTCTTTTAAAGAATTTTTTATAACAATTAGATATCCAAATAAACTCATGCTCAAAAGAAAATATGTAAAGCGTTATAAAAAACCTTAATATTAGAGAGAATTTTTTGATGAGCTGCTTCATTTTTAATAAAACATCATAAAAAAGGGTGGCTCCCAGTTGGACACGGCTCAATTGGACACGAGCCACTCACAGCGCTTGAGACTACAAAGCTCCTAAGCACCGGTCGCTGTGATTGGTGGTGTCCAATCGAGCCGTGGTCAATCGGGATCACCCCGGATTGATACTATGTCGCGACATGATAATAATTATACAAATTAAAATTATATCATAACATAAATTTATAATTATTATTATGTCACAACATAATTTTAATGTCATGATAATTTTAATGTACAGATATTTTAATGTCTTAATATTATCAAAATTGCTAATAACGACATGCATATGGCAAACCATTTTATTTTATAACAGGAAACGATATTCTAAGGCTAATATTGAAGAACATAAATTTCTAGCTGCCGGTTTATAATTATGTTGTTATCTAATAATAATTCAACGAATTATAATTATGTAAAGGCATAATAAAAATTCTATGAAT
>NW_017300328.1:5423-6333 GCF_001594075.2 Trachymyrmex cornetzi
ACACGGAGAAAACCCGCGAAACACAAGATTGTCATATAGGAAACACCCGTGAAAGCCTCAAGAATATTATTAAATACCTCTACGGGGAGAGTATCCTTGCTAAGGTAAACACTTTCAGCAAACTAAGGTCTTCCCTAGCCATGAAACTATCAAACCTGGCATTCCTAAAACGCTGTAGGGATAATAACATCATCCCAAGGTTCTTGCAACTCAAGGACCACCTAAGAACCCACAAATCCAAAAACATCCTTCATAAAACCAGCCTTATCCTCGTCAAAGAACGTATCCACTTCACCAAGTTACAAATTGCCCAGACCTCCCATAAAACCTTTAAACTTCACTTACTTCTATCCGCCACGTTACGGCACGACATATGGCAAACTCTAGACCGCATTACATACGAACAAGCCATGAATACACTGACACTATCCTCAGACAGACAGAAACAGAAATACACAAACCTTGTTCCTCACAAAAAACCACAACCCTCCCTATTCAACGTCAAGAACTTATCCAACAAAGTCCTGTCCCAAGACACTATCTCTGCGCTTGCCAAAGGCCCGAACTTCGCAGTGGCACCTAGAAAGGTCCCAATAGAAGAGATCGTCAACCAAATAGAGTCAACCATCTACCGACTCCCATCAGAACAAGCAGATAACATCCGCAGACAAGTAACCAATATCCTCTCCAAAGCCAAACCCCCCCCACCAAATATCACTAGACAAGAGCGATTGGCCCTCCAAGACCTTAACAGGGACACAGACATCATCGTGCTTCCAGTCGACAAAGGCAACACAACAGTAGTCATAAATACATCAGACTACAAGAAAAAGATAAAGAACCTTCTCTCGGACAAAGCATACAAAAAGCTTGACAAAGATCCGACTAATACAATCGCACAAAAAACCAA
>NW_017300328.1:7807-9809 GCF_001594075.2 Trachymyrmex cornetzi
CCTCAAGAATATCCTGACATAATTTTAATTTTTAATTCATTTAATTATTGTTATATTACAATATAAATTTAATGCGGCAGCATAAAGCGGGGAGCACAGATTCTTGCATAACGCATAACACATGAGGCATAAGAAATTGAACCAACCAGAGTTCTCTATTACATGGAAGGGAAAGAAACGGAGAACTTCGATTGGTACATATTCTTATGCATTACGTGTTATGCGTTATGCAAGAGTCTGTGCTCCCCTTAAGTTCTCCCTTTGAGTTCTTTAATATTAGCTTAAGAATGTCGTTTTATTCTATTAAATATCAAAATTCTTTGCCATATGCATTTTATTATTTGGGATTTTAACAATAGGTAATAATTCAGAATAGGGGAGGCAGCTCCGATGACCTTGACCTTGACATATGTTGTCAAGGTCATGACCCTTAGTGACCTTCAATAACACAGAAAAAAAATAAATTCCTCATTCACGTATACTTTTATTTTTGAATGCTATTTACTTTCATTTAAGTATAAAATGTTCTCTTTTTAATTATAAATGTTCGCTGGCATTAATATCTAATAGATTTATGCAAAGTATATTTTATTCTTAAAATTGTATTCTTGTTTCTGAAATCATTATATGGTTCTAACGAACTCAATCACATTATTTCCAAATTATTTATTCTTGGATTAAGAATTACAAATTTGAAAATTCACCGGCAGGCAGCAACAGTGTGTATAAAGGCCCCTCATATCAAGATGTCGGAAGTGCATGGGTGTAGTGAATGATGATTGGCGGTGGTTTTGTGAGTGAACTGTTGCATTCGTGGAATATACCTCTAAAAGTGGTTCAATCTTTAAGGGTGGATGAAATATTCAGCTCGTCCTAATGTTTCTGTCAGTTATATTGCAAATGGGGATGCGCGAAAAGCCGGGTGACTTTGTCACTGCGACGTGACGAAGAGGCGCCTATACCAGGTATGTGAATATGAAAGCGGAATTTTTTAATAGAAAATACACGTTTATTGCATAAAAATGATAAAAAATATTTTATTCGAAGTATTGCCCATCGCTAGCTATACATTTTTCCCACCTGTCTGACAATTTGTGGATGCTACGCCAAAAAAATTGTTGCTCTTTTGAGTCATCTAGCCATTTTCGTACATCTTCGTAAGAAGTGAATCGCTGCTGAGCAAGTGCGTGTCCCATCGATGCAATTAAGTAGTAATCGGACGGAGCCAAGTCTGGTGAGTAAGCCGCATGCGAAAGTATTTCCCAACCAAACGCCTCAATCGTTTCCTTGACCAGTTTTGCTGTGTGTGATGGTGCATTATCATGAAGCAAAATCACTTTGTGTTGTCCTTTTTGATATTCCAGTCGTTTTTCACGCAAAGCTTGATTCAAATTGATCATTTGTTGTCGGTAGCGTTCAGTATTAACGGTTTCGCCAGGTTTTAGCAGCTCAATAGATCACACCTTTCTGATCCCACCAAACACAGAGCATTGTCTTCCGTTCATAGCGATTTGGCCTTGCAGTCGATGTCAGATGGTTCGCCTGGAGTTACCCATGATCTTTTACGCTTAGGATTCTCAAAATATATTCACTTTTCATCGCCAGTCACAATTCGATGGAGAAATGACTTTCTTTTGTACATGGCGAGCAGCATTTCGCAAGTGGTTTTTCGGTTTTCCTGCTTTCTTTCATTCAGTTCATGTGGAACCCATTTTCGTCGAGGAATTAAGCGTCTAGATGTTTGTCGTCGAAGAAGTGGGTGTCTAGGTCGAAAAAATGAGTGTCTAGGTGTTCGCCGTCGAGGAAATGGATGTCTAGATGTTCGCCGTCGAGGAAGTGGACGTCTAGGTGTTCGCCGTCGAAGAAGTGAGTGTCTAGGTGTTGTCTACATGTTCGCCGTCGAGGAAATGGATGTCTAGGTGTACGCCGTCGAGGAAGATGGTGTCTAGGTGTTTGCCATCGAGGAAATGAGTGTCTAGGTGATCGCCGTCGAGGAAGTGGG
>NW_017300328.1:9846-16427 GCF_001594075.2 Trachymyrmex cornetzi
AGAAAGTTGGTGTCTAGGTGTTCGCCATCGAGGAAATGAGTGTCTAGGTGTTCGCCGTCGAGGAAATGGGTGTCTAGGTGTTCGCCGTCGAGGAAATGGGTGTCTAGGTGTTCGCTATTGAAGAAATGGGTGTCTAGGTATTCGCCGTCGAAGAAATGGATGTCTAGGAGTTCGTCGTCGAGGAAGTGGGCGTCTAGGTGTTCGCCGTCGAAGAAGTGGGTGTCTAAGTGTTCGCCGTCGAGGAAACCGTCGAGGAAATGGGTGTCTAGGTGTTCGCCGTAGAGGAAGTAGGCGTCTAGGTGTTGTCTACATGTTCGCCGTCGACGAAGTTGGTGTCTAGGTGTTCGCCGTCGAGGAAATAAGGGTCCAGGTATTCGCCGTTGAGGAAATGGGTGTCTAGGTGATCGTCGTCGAGGAAGTGGGTGTCTAGATGTTCGCCGTCGAGGAAGTGGGTGTCTAGGTGTTCGCCGTCGAGGAAATGAGGGTCTAGGTATTCGCCGTCGAGGAACTTGGTGTATAGGTGTTCGCCGTCGAGGAAATGGGTGTCTAGGTATTCGCCGTCGAGAAAGTTGGTGTCTAGGTGTTCGCCATCGAGGAAATGAGTGTCTAGGTGTTCGCTATCGAGGGAATGTGTGTCTGGGTATTCGCCTATCAATGGACGCCTCAAAAAAGCAAAATCGAATCACGCTACATCAATGCTTGATTATTCGCTAGTGCGTGATATCTCTGCATTCCTATTTAATTGTAATGAAAGTAATGATTACGTGATGAAAATTTTCTGTCTATAATAGCAAGTCTGCTGATTGAGTTAATCGACGATTAAGTTAATCGGCGTTGCTATTACAATACAATTATTACAGTAATATAATGTATGTATAAGGAATAAAAATAGTTCGTGTAACTGCCAATTAATGCAAGGCAAGATTGATTAACACTATTTAGGGCGACTGTTACCAATCCCGATTAACTGAATCGACGATTAACTCAATCAGCAATATAGCCAACAGCAAGTCCGTATGTCGTTCTTAACCTTAGGTTTGTTTGCATCGCATGCTCCAACATGCTCCTACTTCCTCCAACCATAGCTCCTACTCACTCTAATAATAATACAGTAATACTATTTCTAAATTTTTGCTATAAACATTTTTTACGACTGAAATATTGCATTGATTGGTTTTAGTAGATTACGCAAAATTTTTTTTTTACAAGGTAAATTCACTTTAATTGTATTTCAGTCCATTATATAAATACGATTATTTGTAAATGTATTTTATTATGGTATTAATAAAATTGTGGCGCCAAGTTAAATTTATATTCTATGTATGATCGTATACAAACTTACCTTTTTAAAAAAAGGGAAAAAAGCGCTAAGCGTGTGTGCTTTTCTTAAAGAATCACCATTTGGGCCAGTTTCACCAACGCCAATTACTTAATCGGCCGTGAAACTGATGATTAATCACGTTTGCTGTTTAGTAGAACTAATGATATGTATCATTTGTATAAAAGATTTGATATCAACAACTGGCGCCAAGATAAATTTTACCATTTTATTCCTTCCAAAGAAAAAATAATAGTAACTTTAATTTTTTTCTTAATTTATTTAACTCTAATGATATGTATCATTCGTATAAAAGATTTGATATCAACAAAATTGGCGCCAAGCTAAATTCATCAAAATTTTATCAAAATTTTATGTATTATTCGTAAAAATGATTCGATATCAACAATTGGCGTCAAGTTAAATTCCATGTAATTCGAATACCAAATTAAATAAATAATATTAACTTTAATGAAATGTATCATTCCTATAAAAGATTTGATATCAACAACTGTGGCGCCAAGTTAAATTTTACAAAATGAAAAGTAAAACTCAAGTGATACTATCTTTATTATTTGCTTAATTCAAATAGTATCATCTTTAATTTTTATGCAATGAAACCTAAGTATACGTATACTTATTGAATACCTGGTACACGCGGGCGGATTTTCCGCGGCGGATTCGCGGATCTGCTATCCACAGTTAAATGGGTGAGATGAGCAATAAATTCGTCGCGGCGGATCCGCCTGTATATGCAGCCAGCGTTCTCTACCATTGTGACGAGGTTGACCGTCTGTTTGCATCCTTATTTTCAATATGGCTATCAGAGGTTGGTAGAATGGTCTCAGCATTTCACTTGCCTTTGAGCTATATTAGTAGAGAGTATAATCCAAGTTTGATTCAATTTTTCCTTGGGAGCTTGTACCCCGTGCACATTAGGAGGCGCTATAAATGTGATATTTCATTTACAAAGCTATCGTCACTTACTGCAGCACTGGTTTCTGTCATCCTGATGTTACTAAAAAGCATACTGGGGGTTTGAAATAAATAGACAAAAGGTATTATTGAAGAAAAATTAATGCTAATATAAGCATATTTAGTGTTGAATGAGTGCAACTTTATTCTTTTATTGAAATAAAATTTGTTTTGAACTAAGAATGAAATTTATTTTATTTTACGAATAATTTATTGTTAATCGGAAATTGTTTATTCTTGGCGCTATTCTAAGCATAAAATATTCTTGGATTAAAGCATTTATGCATTTTTTTAAGAATTCATTTTTTTGTGTGAAGTTTTAGCCGTCGCTCGTCCTTCGTTAAAAAGTTATTAACAAAAGAAGTTCGAAAAATAACGTATTATTTCTGCTATATATGCAATATTAAATATTATTCTACATAAGTTTTGACTTTCAACATGAACCAACTTTCACCCCCCTTCCCCCTGCTTCAGGGGAATAATGCAAATGTTAATTAAAAGTGTTCTTTTGTATATATTTTGACTTATTCTTTTAATTAAATCACATGGAAGTCGTAAGCCCCCAAGCAGAGAGGGAGGGAGGTGAGAATTGGAGGTGAGAGTCGTGCGCCCTTGAAGCAGGGGGGAGGGAGTGAGAGTCGTGCGCCCCTGAAGCAGGAGGGAGGGGGGTGAGAGTTTTGTGCCTCTGAAGCAGGGGGGGCGAGAATCGGAGGTGAGAGTCGTGCGCCCCTGACACAGGGGTAAGGAGCTCTGTGAAGCTGGCACCCCTAAATGCGAATTTTGACAAAATTAACATCGCATTCGATTGTCCACCATTTGTCCACATTTGTCCAAAAAGAAAAAAATTATTTGTCCACCATTGAAAAAAAATTATAAACAAATAAAAATTTGTAGCACCCCCATCTGAACTTTCTTTCAAATTACATACGGGATTCGATTATCCACTACGCGTTCACGTTTGTCCATCCCTGATTTTCCTTTGTTCACCTATCAAAAAAAAAGTTATAAACAAATTAACGTTAAACAATTAATCACAGCTCTCGTGAATGCGTCTACTTACGAATTACACACGGGATTCGACCGTCCACCACGCGTATATACGGGTTTGTCCACTTCTAATTTTCTTTTGTCCACTCTTCAAAAAAAGTTATAAACAAATTAAAGTTAAATAATTGGTCATAGCACACGTACGCGTGGTGGACAATCGAACCCCGTACGTAATTCGGAAGTAGACGCATTTACGTGTGCTGTGACCAATTATTTAACTTTAATTTGTTTATAACTTTTTTTGGAGAGTGGACAAAAGAAAATTAAAAGTGGACAAACCCGTACGCGTGGTGGACAGTCGAATCCCGTATGTAATTCGGAAGTAAACGCATTCACGTAGTGATGCGGTCTCGCCGAGACGAGACGAGACTAGTTCAAATCTCGTCTCGATCTCGATTTGGTCTCGAAATTTTTAGTCTCGTCTCGGTATCGGCTTGGTCTCGACAATGATAATCTCGTCTTGGTCTCGGTCTCGAATCGAGACTCGGTCTCGATAATCATAATAAATGTTTTTTCAATTTCTTCTATGGTCTGTAATTAAATTTAAATTCTTTTCACTATTTTATTAATTAATTAAATTTTTTAATTGTTTTATTAATTTGTGTGTTAGCAATTTCAATTTTTTGAAAAATAAATGAATATATCTGGTTTAAAGGATATTTTTTTAATGATTTTATTTAAAGTTGCATTTTGTGATTATTATTATTAAAGATAAGTTATTAAGAGAATTTATCATTAAGAGTAAGCATTACAAAATTTAATAATTGTATGCAAAATTGTTACATTTTTTTTAATTTGCGTATTCTTATACCAAATTAATAAAAATATACCAAATTTCTTTTAATAATAACAATGTATATGCCATTTATAATAGTTTAGAAATATTATAAAAATAATAACAATACATAATAGTAAAATATTTCGTCTGGGTAAATAGCAAAATGTATCACATATATATGTAATGACACATTTTCAATTAAAAAGTTATTTAATTTAGTACAATAAAATGTTGTAAAATCAATATTTATATTTATACAGATAGAGAATATTTGTCGTTAACTGTTTCGTACTAGGTGAGTCTAAAGTGCTACCAGGCGCGAATATACAGGGTGTTTGATAATTAATGAAAAATCTTTTGCATAGGAGCAAAATGGACTAAACTGAGAAGAAAAGTCCTCTACAATTTTGCAATTTTTGCAATAGTTAACAAGATATTAATTGCTAAAAATTGTCGAAAATTAATTTTCAATAATTTTTTACTCAAAAACTATCAACTTTATAGAAAAACTGTGGGAGACAAAAATTGTTTATTTTCTTCTCATAAAGTTTTGAGAATTTTTTAATACCGTATTTTCTCATGTTGGTAAAAATAAGGAAATGCAATACTAAAAAGTTGATAAAAAATTCTGAAAAAATTCTTAGAGCTCTATGAGAATATAGTAAACAATTTTTGTCTCTTGCAGGTTTTCTGTAAAGCTGATAGTATTTGAGTAAAAAATTATTGAAGACTAATTTTCGACTATTTTTAGTAATTAATATCTTGTAACTATTACGAAAATTGTAAAATGGCAAAAGACTTTTCTTTTCAATTTAGTCCATTTTGCCCCTATGCAAAAGATTTTTCATTAATTATCAAACACCCTGTATACAGTTAAAAAAATATCGTATATAAGATTCAAAATATAACATGTAAAAAATTATATAGCATTTATACACAGATAAACATAAAGATTTGTACGACCCGTAACACGACGGAGTGTATAATTCATGCATTTTTAAATTAAAGAAAGAAGGAAAAAGATGAAACAAATAAAGAATCAATTATTTATTATTTTTCTTACTATTCTGTATTATTAGGGAGTTTTTGCAATACCGTTTATTTAGATACGGTGAACGCTAAGGTCACGTACTTCTTAGCGATTAAGAAAAGGATTACATGACTTTAACGTTTACCGTATCTGGATTCACGTTATTGCAAAAACTCTCTATTGACACTTTTCCGAAATACATACGCTTTCAGCGTATTGACTTATTGACCTTGGATAAATCAGGCCGATAAGCTAGGTAGCAATCTGCTGGATTGCAAGCAGACGTGGCGCCAGCGGCAATTACTCTATAGTCATTTGTTTAAATATCATCAGTCTTTCGCGTTTGGTTAGGTTCTTCTTTGAAAATAGTCGATAGACGAAATTACAAAGTGCTTTCGCCACAGAACAATTCCTCTAATTGAGTATCATTTCTGAAAGCGAGGATTAAATTTAAAACAATGTCCAGTAATTCCAGTAATTCCAGTGGTTCCAGTTCAGAAACCGAGAACAATCTGTCACGAAATATTCAATATACCGAGAGTCTCGACGAGACTCTCGGTATCGTCGAGAATCTCGGCACAAACAGTCTCGTGTCGGTCTCGAATTCAGACCTTAAATCTCGTCTCGGTCTCGTCTCGGTCTCGTCTCGGTCTCTGTTTAGATAATGGTTTATCTGAAAGGCGTTTATCATAAATTAGATAAAATCAATACTGAAAATAAAATCTGTAAATATTTATTAAAGTTATAAAACAGTTTTAATTATAAGGAGTTATAGTCTATTTCCAGTAGCAGTATAAACTTGATGTTCTCTATATCACAGCAACAACCAAAGACATGAAGCCCTTCCTTGAGTCGATGATACATATGTTTGAAGTAAATCAAATTGAAATGGTTAAGATAAAGATAGTTAAAGTTGAATGAACAATATAGAAAAATAAGCATTTATTTCTATGCTGGAATAGGTTAACAAGTTGTAATGAAAATATGCTTGAGAGGACTCTGCATTGTGAGAAAATAATCGAGTTTACCATAATTATAATATTTGTTAAAGATAAATGGTTATCTGTAAATGGAAGTAAGTGTATTTTTTCTAATGCGTATAATCGAGATCACCACGTTCTGACAAGCATTCCAAGACTCATATGCTTATTGTTGAGGTTAGCTTAATTGCTTGTAGACAGTTAGTTTAAGTTAGCCATAATATGTTGATTAGAGAATATAATTTTATATTGAGTAGAGATTGTACCTTTATATTGAGTAGAGAATGTACCTTTATATTGAGTAGAGAATGTACCTTTATATTGAGTAAAGAGTGCACCTTTATGTTGATTAGAGAATGTACCTTTATATTGAATAGAGAATGTACCTTTATATTGAGGAAAGAATGCACCTTTATATTGAGGAGAGAATGCACCTTTATATTGAGTAGAGAA
>NW_017300328.1:17561-22229 GCF_001594075.2 Trachymyrmex cornetzi
AGCCTCCCACCCGCTACCGAAGCGTGGCGCAGATGGAGGGCCGAACCTCCATGTAGTTCCGTCATTAGCTAAAAGGGAGGCTAATTCTCCTAATTCGTCAGATGAAGCTGACAATAATTTCTGAAGCTCATTGTCAGCTCCTTTTAGATTTGATCCGCAGTCGCTCATTAATGTTGCACTGATCCCTCTTCTTGAGATAAACCGTTTATAAGCTGCGAGGAAGGCTTCTGTAGAACAATCAGTAACTAGTTCGATGTGAACTGCAGATGTGGACATACAAATAAACAGAGCGATCCAGGCTTTATATGTACGAGAGTTTCTCCCTTTCCAGTTTCTAAAATGAAAGGGTCCAGCATAATCAATGCCTGAATTGAGAAACGGCCGAGATGATATCAACCGTTCCGGAGGGAGTTGGCCCATGATTTGTTTCGCTCGTTGTTGTCTGTATCTGGCACAACGGACACACTTTAGTATAAAGGATCGAACAGGTGCTCGTCCACCAATGATCCAATACTGATTTCGGATGAACGATAGGGTGGCTTGAGTCCCTCCGTGAAGGGTTCGTTGATGAGCATCTAAGATAATTAACGAGGTGAGTGGAGAATGTCGAGGAATTATGACCGGATGTTTGCTACACTCTGGTAATAATGCTGATTGGAGACGGCCTCCGACGCGGAGAAATCCTTCGGAATCAATGAATGGAGTGAGACGCAATAAATTATTAGAGTTAGGCAAGGGTTTGCCTTTTGACAAAAGCTCCATTTCCTTTTGGAAGTAGGAGACCTGAATTCCTTTCACCCAATACTTTTGTGCGGTTTCTAGTTCTAAAGGGGTGATAGATTGCAATTGCGAAGGCCGATGCAATTTTTTAAGACGAGACCTCAACCTCATGCAGAGAGCCGTTATTCTAAAAAGACGTGTGAGACTGGAATATCTATATATAAGATCCCAAAGTTGAGGTGTAGTGTGAGTCGAAGTAAGAATGTGTTTTGGATTTTCTTCCAAATTTTCCTTTCTAGTATGGAACTGAGGCTCGGAAGGCCAAAGTTCGGGAGTTTGTTGCAGCCAGGGAGGACCTGATGCCCAAATAGAGAAATTCTGTAATTGAATTGGAGAAAACCCTCGGGTCGCACAGTCTGCTGGATTTTCTTTGCCTGGAATAAATCTCCATTTAGCTTGAGGCAGCGTCTCTTGGATAGAGCTAACGCGATTGCGTACAAAGTCCTTCCAGCGTGAAGGATGGCTTTGTATCCAAGTATAAACAATCGAAGAATCAGTCCATAGTAAGATAGGAGCTTCGTTGAATTTTAAACTTTGTACAACACGTGAAGTTAAGTTCGTTAACAACCATGCTCCTAATAATTCGAGCCGAGGAAATCAGAGTAGGCAGCAGCGAAGTTTGGATCAGTGGACAACCGTTTTTGCTGATGATACATTATATTCAGTGCCTTTATGCGGGAATTGCCCAACTCCGTTGGAGAACGTTTTAATGGAAGCCTAACAATGTATCGACCCTCCTTATCCCGTGCATGATTGCTTTTATAATGATTTTCACAGTTTTCTTCTTCCTTTGATAAACGAGATGGGGGAGTGAGATTAAGGTCCTCAACTTTCCAAAATTGTTGCAACAGCTCATACAAGTCGTTGTCAGAGGAAACACAATAGCTGTGTGACACGGCAGGGACAATGTGTTGGTTAGTGTTTCCGGATAAAATCCAACCGAGTTTGATTCGTTGAGCTATAGGTGAGGTCGAACTTCCTTTAATAAGGCCTTCTTCTATTATATGAGAGTAGAAGTCGACTCCAATGATTAGATCAATGGGTCCTGGCGTTGAGTAACCAGGATCGGCTAAGGTCAAGTCTTTCAAGTGTGGCCAATCCTGAGTGGGAAATTGAACTGATGGAAGAGAATTAGTTAATTTTACTAATATGTGCGCTGTTATGGAAAGTTCAATACTAGAGTTGAAGTGAGATTGTATTGTAAACGAAGTCGACCCTTTCGTTTTATTTGACCTTTTTCCACCAACTCCAACTAACGAAATAATAGAATGCTTCCTTGGTAGATGAAGTAGCTGAACAATTCGTTCAGAGATTAACGTAAGTTCTGAGCCTTGATCAATTAAAGCTCTTGCTTCTACAATTTGTCCCTTATCAGAGACAATTCGAACTTGAGCGGTCGCCAACAAAACATTTGAGGGGATAGAGCAATGATTTATAACTGCTTGAGGAAGGTTTGTTTCTGGTGGCTTGGATTCACATGGTTGGTCAGCTCGTGACTTTTCGATTTGAGCAGGTTTCCCTTTCGATTGAGTGTTCTGATGAAGAGTGGTATGGTGTTTCCGTCCGCATTTTGTACAACGCTTAGTTGTGCGACAGGCGGAAACCTTATGATGCCCAAGACAGTTATAGCAAAGCCCTTTCTTCTGAACGAGAATGTTCCTTTGTTGAACGATTTTAGAGTTGTATTGAGGACAATTTGAAATGTAGTGATTGGAGGCACACAAAATGCATGAATGAGTCCTATCTGTAGAGAATTCCTTAGCCTTACTTTGAAAATGTGATTTCCCAGTGAATGACTGTGAGAGATGAGCAGATTTTCCGGTTCTAGATTTTTCGAATGCCTGAAGAGAGAGTAGGCGTGACATTAGAAATTCATTAAATTGTTTCCATGTGGGAGGTTCTTTCGTTGAGCCTAACTGTTGCTCCCAATATTTGATGGATTCTGAATCAAGACGTTGTACAGTGATAAAAATAAATATATCATCCCATGAGTGGACAGGCCTTTGTAGGGCTTCGAGTGTGCGATAAATTTGAGTTATATTTGAGTATAGTTGTTCCATCTCCGCTACAGATTCCTTGTTCATGCGTTTGAGAGTCATTAAAGAGTGTAGAGCGGAGTGAACAAGAAGCCTTTTATTTTCATAAAATGAAATCAACGCTTCCCATGCCTTTTGAAAGTTCTCAGCTGTCAAAGCTGTGTTCTTTAAAAGCTGGGCAGCTGACCCGGTTAGATTTGTTTTGAGATACTGTAGCTTTTCTACAGCAGTCAATGTGGGATTTGCTATTATGAGAGAGGTGAACAGATCCTTGAAGGATAGCCACTCAGCGGAGGATCCATTGAATTTAGGAATATCAATTCGTGGGAGGCGAGCGTGATGGAGATAAACAGGAGGATTAGAGAATTGTGAAGAGGACGCAGGCTCTGGTGTTTCAGTGAAACTTTCATTATCAATTTCGAGGTAGGAAGTCATTTTCTCTATTGCTTCGAGATAACACTCATACGTGTTTGAATACGAATTGTCTAAGAAGTATGAATGTTGCTTCAATAGTACCTGTTCTCCTTGTGTTATTTTTGTCATGGACAAAGCGATCGCTTCATGCACGATTGAGAATTTTTCCCAAATTTCATGAAGAGCTGATAGCCGAGCGCGTGCTCTCTGAGGTTTAACCTTGCCATGTCCTATTCGGACGAGATTCTCAACTGAACTTGAGATAAGATCCTTGAGATTGAGCTGCTGCTCCAATCGAGCTTCAATATGACTAAGCCTCATGCCTATAGCCGATTGCCGTGATCCGGCTCGAAGGACCAAAATGTTTAGATAATGGTTTATCTGAAAGGCGTTTATCATAAATTAGATAAAATCAATACTGAAAATAAAATCTGTAAATATTTATTAAAGTTATAAAACAGTTTTAATTATAAGGAGTTATAGTCTATTTCCAGTAGCAGTATAAACTTGATGTTCTCTATATCACAGTAACAACCAAAGACATGAAGCCCTTCCTTGAGTCGATGATACATATGTTTGAAGTAAATCAAATTGAAATGGTTAAGATAAAGATAGTTAAAGTTGAATGAACAATATAGAAAAATAAGCATTTATTTCTATGCTGGAATAGGTTAACAAGTTGTAATGAAAATATGCTTGAGAGGACTCTGCATTGTGAGGAAATCATCGAGTTTACCATAATTATAATATTTGTTAAAGATAAATGGTTATCTGTAAATGGAAGTAAGTGTATTTTTTCTAATGCGTATAATCGAGATCACCACGTTCTGACAAGCATTCCAAGACTCATATGCTTATTGTTGAGGTTAGCTTAATTGCTTGTAGACAGTTAGTTTAAGTTAGCCATAATATGTTGATTAGAGAATATAATTTTATATTGAGTAGAGATTGTACCTTTATATTGAGTAGAGAATGTACCTTTATATTGAGTAGAGAATGTACCTTTATATTGAGTAAAGAGTGCACCTTTATGTTGATTAGAGAATGTACCTTTATATTGAATAGAGAATGTACCTTTATATTGAGGAAAGAATGCACCTTTATATTGAGGAGAGAATGCACCTTTATATTGAGTAGAGAATGCACCTGTATATTGAGTAGTTTTGTAGTCTCGAGAGTGACTGTGAGGGTGAGACTACAACTCTAGAGGAGAGGTTCCATTTCTTGGAACACACTGTGGTCGTGAGATCACCCATAGAGACTCAACATATATAAGAGAATAAGACCACAGTGCCTTTCTTCAGACCGTGTTCTGAAGATTAGAGAATATCTCTCAAGATCCTCCCTTCAGACCATGTTCTGAAGGTTTGCCTGTGCACAAGCCGATCTTGAGAGAGAGAGAGAGAGAGAGAGAGAGAGAGAGAGAGAGAGAGAGAGA